>NC_037674.1:29428165-29652920 GCF_003255815.1 Theropithecus gelada | reverse complement strand
AAAAAAAAAAAAAAATATATATATATATATATATATATATATATATATATATATATACACACACACACACACACACACACCATACCTCAACAGAGTGGTTTTTAAGAAAGAGGAAAACTACTTTAAATTCAAGGACCATGTGCAATAATCAGAGAAACACCTTTCCCCAAGGTACTATGAAAATGAGAGGGAGACTTCCGATGGATACAAAGAACTTAGCCTGCAAAAAGGACCAGCTGGACAGAAGGGGAAGAGCTGTACAGAGAAAAGGATCTCAGTGGGGAGCCTGCATTCAGCCAAGTCAGGAACAGAAAGGATGCAGGAAAAGACAGAGAGGGCCATGAAAACAGACCAAGTCTGTGGCTGGGTTTGCAACTCTGCAGATCTGATGGAGAGTTCTTTCTCTCTCTAAATGGCAAAAAGAAAAAAAAGACTGTGAAAATTGGAATGGCAGTAGAGCTGTGCCATCTTACAAGCTACTCTGCAATCTAATCAGAGCTATTGCCATAGACATAGCGCTAGTGTCAGCACCAACATATGGAAAAGCATTCATCTGCACAGTAGTTATGCCCCAGTTTGATTGTTTTTATGTACATCTAGCAGTAGCTCTAGCATACTATAATTGGATTCATTCATAGTTTTCTAATTCACATAGTTATTCATCAGTGAGAATCAATCACTAGATAAGTGTGTTACCAGCACTATCTAGACACAAATTACATTGAATAAGGTTCATTAAGTCATTTAATGGGAATATCATAAGTACAATCAGCACCATATTACACTTCTAGTGGGCACTATTTTCCATAAAGGTTTTGGATGTCTTATTTAGATTTGTGTGAGTTTTTTCCAACAGAAAAAGTCACTAAAGTGAAGTCTTACCGTCCTTCACTAAAAGCATAAACTGTCATCAGCTCAGTCAGTTTACAAAAGAAGCTGCCACTCAAAAGATGATACTAAATTGAATTTAAATGTGTACAAAATGACATTAAACCCCAGTAGATCATTATGTCTAAGAAAAACGAACATTGATTTGGGACCCTGCTCAAATTCTGATGTCTTTGGGCTTTGTTGGTGACTAACTTTTCCCTCTCATAGCAGCTGTAAGTGTAATTACTTATAAATAAAATATGACTATCTCAAAAATTAAGCTATTTTCATGCAATTAAATTTTTCTTGGGGGGTGTCATTTTTTGGTCTAATAGATACTTAGATAACTGTCTAATTCACTTGGGTCCAGCTATATTATAAAATAAATTAAATGTCATGTTTTATAATCTTCAACTATCAAGACATATGGATTTATTTTTCTCCCATTAAATTTCATTGTTTTTTCTTTCATATGGCATCTGTTAAGCAAAAAGCTCATTTCCTCATGTTTCTGTTTTCCAGCAATATGTAAAGGTCAAGCTGGAGTTTCTAATCAACACTAAATCACTAGAGTGCCTATACTGAATTGATGTAATTTGCCCCAAATTAAAAAAAAAAACATGAATTTTTAATTTGCATTCACTCAAATGTATGACACTTGCTGGGCTTTTTAATATACTGAAAATTGCTTGTTAGTTCCCCTTACTTTTTAACAAATATCTATAATTGCTCAGGATCTTTAAAATAGAAACCCTTATTTAAGACGTAAGACTTTAATTTTTCTGTACGTATTATTTTTATTCAACATATGCCAAAAAGCTGGGGCATATTTTTACAAATGAATTATTTAGCAAGAGACAATCAGGAAATTTAACACAGACAGATTACCCAAATAGTCTGTTGTTACAGCTGTTCTACTTGCTCCCACTCTCACCCATCCAATTAATCCTCAATTCTGTAGCCAGACACACTTTTATAAACACAAATCTGATCATGCCACGCCCCTGCTTAAAATTCTTAGTGGCTCCACATTTTCTTCAGGACAAATCTAAATCCATTAACTTGGTTTACAAAACACCTCTTTTCTTCTTTAGCCTGATTTGTCACCAGTGAAAGGAAATAATTTTCAGTTCCTATGACTTTCACTGATACTAGCATCAAATGACTTGTGGCATCTTCACCCTTGATAAAAAACTCATGATTAGGACTGGGTGAGATGGCTCTCACCTGTAATCCCAGCACTTTGGGATGCCGAGGTGGGAAGATCACCTTAGGTCAGGAGTTCAAGACCAGCCTGGCCAACATGGCAAAACCCCATCTCTACTAAAAATACAAAAATTAGCTGGGAGTGCTGACGTGTGTCTATAATCCCAGCCACTCAGGAGGCTGAGGCAAGAGAATCACTTGAACCCAGGAGGCAGAGGTTGCAGTGAGCTGAGATCGTGCCATTGCACTCCAGCCTCAGCAACAAGAGTGAAACTCTGTCTCAAAAACAAACAACCAACCAAACAATCCTCATGATTAGCTCAGCACTATGACTGGTTATGGTTGCTTCAATTTTCAGTTCTGAAAGGCATCAACCCTCTCCTACCTCTGAGATCTTGCACTTGTGGGACTTTTCTTTATTCGTAATACTCTCTCTGACCCTTTGTCCATCACCATGCCCCATCCTTCTTTTCCCTAATACATCCTTCCCACTTAACTTACCTATTCTTTATATGCTTTCTTCTCATCCTAAAAGCCTTTCATGATCTGTCTATCCCCAGTGGATTATGTGAGCCTCCTACGTGCTCACAGAACGCTTTTTTTTTCTCTCAGAGCATTTTCTACATTTTAACTCTTCCTTTATTTGTCTGAGTCATGCAGTAGATTAGTGATTTTCAATCATTAGAGTGTACCTGAGGACTTGTTTAAATGCACACTGTTGGACCCTACCCTCAAGAGTTTCTGATTCAGTAGGTCTTGAATGGGTCCTAAGGATGTACATAACTGAAAGTGATGTTATGTTTCTATAACTCCATATTTGTGAACCCTGCAATGGAAAAAAACTGAGAGAAATTATGTCAGCATGATGGTGGAATACGTGATGGTGGATATAAGAGTATCAGTACTCTCACAAAAATATAATTAGAAACAATTCAAAGACAAGAATACCACCCTGAATTCACGAGAATTCAGGGGAGTAATGGAGAAATACCTTGGGCCTACAGAATCGAGAAAAGGCATGACCAGTAGGAGAAATAGTCATTTTAGTCTGAGCTGCTCCCTCCTCCAAGCTGGCATAACACCATTTGCAAAGAATTTCCCTAGACCTGTGGGTTCTGAGGTGAGAGGAGGGAGTTGGAGGTGGATATTCAATCTGTCCACTGGTCTGTAATCTTCATAGGAAGTCAACTCCAGTTCCATCCCACTGGAAGCTCAGGGAGTGCCAGGAGGGCTCAATTACCTGGGGTAAATTGGATAAAGGGCAGGTCTCTTATCACAGTGAGTGGTACACAGATCTTGGCAGCTATTCTTCCCTCTAATCAGCATTGATGCCACACTAAGGAGTCTGGCTGGAGCCATTGAGCTACAGTAGGTACAATATGCAGTAAGGCCCTAATCCCTGGACGTATTTTTTACAAACCCAGATGTTCATGTGAATCTTTCTCCTGTCCTAGAAATAACTAAAATATTGGAATTAGGTTTTGATGCCACTTAAGTCTTCATCAGACCAGAAAAAAACACCAGGGCAGCAATGTAATTCTGGTATAGCATTTAAGTTCCTGTACTCTTTACAAGTCTTCCCCTGACTGGGAAATAATAGCAGAGCAGTAATTCAGTTCTGGTGCAGCATTCAAGTTTCAACTCACAGAGTAAGTCTTCTTCAAGCCAGGAAAGAAAGGTAGGTTAGCAGTTTAGTTCCAGTGCTCACTGTAAGTCCTCCCCAGAATTGGAAGCAAAGGATTGACTTTTGGTACTAAGTAGCAAAGGTCTAATACCACCAAAGAATACTGCAAAAGTTGGGCAAGGTGGCTCTCTTCTCAAATGTGCAGACATCAATGTAAGGGTTGTTAAACACAGGAAAATATGACATCACCAAAGGAAAACAACAAAGCTTCGGCAATGGGCACAGAATCAAATATCTATGAAACGTCTGTCAGAAAATTCAGAGTTATCTCCTTAAAGAAGTTTAGGGGAATCACAAGAGAATATGGACAGACAAACTGATGAAATCTGGAAAATAATCTAAGAATAAAATGAGAAAATTGACAAAGAAATAGTGTTTACACAAGTAAAAACACACCAAGTAGAAATCTTAAAATTTAAGAATACTGAATACAACGAATAGAGAATACAATAACTGACCTGAAAAACTCATTAGAAAGCTTCAACAGTAGACTTGATCAAAGAAAGGAAATAATGAACAAGCTTGAAGACAGAATATATGAAAGAGGTGATAAAAGAAAAAGAATAGAAAATAAAAAATAAGGCCTATGAGAATTATGAGCCACCATCAAGTGAATTAAGTTCCACCAACCATTAATAAAATTCCTGATGGAGATGAAGGGAAAAGACCTAAAAAGCATATTTAAGGAAATAATGACTGAATATTTCCTAAATCTGGAGAAAGATGACAGCATTCAGGTACAAGAAACACAGAGATTGCCAACCAAATTTAAGCCAAAAAAGGAATTTCCCAAGGCAAATAATAATCACATTATCAACCAAAGACAAATAAAGAATACTTAAAACAGCAAGAGCAAAGAACTATATCACATTCAACAGAGCCCCAATAAACCTTTCAGAGGATTTCTCAGTAAGAGTGGAATACTGTATTCAAAGTGCTGATGGAAAAAAAAAAAAAACCCCAAAATGTGTCAACCAAGAATACTGTACCAAGAAAAGCTATCCTGGAAACATAGGGGAGAGAGAACTTTACCAGGCAAATAAATGCTGAGTGTATTCCTCAACACCAGCACTATCTTACAAGAAAAATGCTAAGGAGAGTTCTTTAATCTGAAAGTAGCTTTGCTTATGTCAGATAAAATAGATTTTAAGTCAAACATGGTGAATAAAAAGGCAATTATATAATGATAAAGGGGTCAATGCAGCAAACAGACACAATAATTTTAAATAAATATGCACCCAATATCAGAGCACCTAAATATATAAATTAAATATTAACAGACTTAAAGGAATTGATGCAATAAAATAATAGTAGATTACTTCAGTACTCCATTTTCAGCAATGGACAGATTGTTCAGGCAGAAATCAATGAAATATCAAAGTTAAACTGCAGTCAAGACCAAATAGAAATCACAGACATTTCCAGAAAATGTCACCCAACAGCTGCTGAATACAATTTTTTCTCAACAGCACTTGAAGCATTCTCCAGTACAAATCATATGTTAGGTCACAGAACAAGTCTTAATAAATGTTTACAAATCAAAATAATATCAAGTATCATTTCTGGTTAATATCAAGTATCTCCAATTATGGAGAATTTAGATAATGAAGAAATTAGATAGTTCCTTGAGACAAGTGAAAATAGAAACACAGCCTATGAGATACAGCAAAAGCAGTTTTAAGAGGGAAGTTATAGCAATGAACACTTACATCAAGAAAGGTATACCTTAAGAAACTAGAAAAACAAAAACAAACTAAACTTAATATTGGTAGAAGAAAAGAAATAACAGAGACTAGAACAAAAATAAATAAAATAGATATTTTAAAAATATGAAAGATTAGCAAAACCAAGACTCGGTTTTCAAAAAATAGACAACATTTATAAACCTTTAGCTAGTGTAAGTAAAAAAGAGAGAAGACTCAAATTAGCATAATTAGAGATGATAAAAGGAGACCTCATAACAGATGCCACAGAAATACAAATGATTCAATACAAACAGAAAAGATAATATTATGAACAATTATATGCCAACAAGTGGAAAAATCTATAAGAAATGTATAAATTCCTAGTATTCCATGGTGTATATGTGCCACATTTTCTTAATCCAATCTGTCACTGATGGACATTTGGGTTGATTCCAAGTCTTTGCTATTGTGAATAGTGCTGCAATAAACATACGTGTGCATGTGTCTTTATAGCAGCATAATTTATAATCCTTTGGGTATATCCCCAGTAATGGGATGGCTGGGTCATATGGTACATCTAGTTCTAGATCCTTGAGGAATCGCCATACTGTTTTCCATAATGGTTGAACTAGTTTACAATCCCACCAACAGTGTAAAAGTGTTCCTATTTCTCCACATCCTCTCCAGCACCTGTTGTTTCCTGACTTTTTAATGATCGCCATTCTAACTGGTGTGAGATGGTATCTCATTGTGGTTTTGATTTGCATTTCTCTGATGGCCAGTGATGATGAGCATTTTTTCATATGTCTGTTGGCTGTATGAATGTCTTCTTTTGAGAAATGTCTGTTCATATCCTTTGCCCACTTTTTGATGGGGTTGTTTGTTTTTTTCTTGTAAATTTGTTGGAGTTCTTTGTAGGTTCTGGATATTAGCCCTTTGTCAGATGAGTAGATTGCAAAAATTTTCTCCCATTCTGTAGGTTGCCTATTCACTCTGATGGTAGTTTCTTTTGCTGTGCAGAAGCTCTTTAGTTTAATGAGATCCCATTTGTCAATTTTAGCTTTTGCTGCCGTTGCTTTTGGTGTTTTAGACATGAAGTCTTTGCCCATGCCTATGTCCTGAATGGTACTACCTAGGTTTTCCTCTAGGATTTTTATGGTATTAGGTCTAACATTTAAGTCTCTAATCCATCTTGAATTAATTTTCGTATAAGGAGTAAGGAAAGGATCCAGTTTCAGCTTTCTACTTATGGCTAGCCAATTTTCCCAGCACCATTTATTAAATAGGGAATCCTTTCCCCATTTCTTGTTTTTCTCAGGTTTGTCAAAGATCAGATGGCTGTAGATGTGTGGTATTATTTCTGAGGACTCTGTTCTGTTCCATTGGTCTATATCTCTGTTTTGGTACCAGTACCATGCTGTTTTGGTTACTGTAGCCTTGTAGTATAGTTTGAAGTCAGGTAGCGTGATGCCTCCAGCTTTGTTCTTTTGACTTAGGATTGTCTTGGAGATGCGGGCTCTTTTTTGGTTCCATATGAACTTTAAAGCAGTTTTTTCCAATTCTGTGAAGAAACTCATTGGTAGCTTGATGGGGATGGCATTGAATCTATAAATTACCTTGGGCAGTATGGCCATTTTCACGATATTGATTCTTCCTATCCATGAGCATCATGGAATACTATGCAGCCATAAAAAAGGATGAGTTTGCGTCCTTTGTAGGGACATGGTTGCAGCTGGAAACCATCATTCTTAGCAAACTATCACAGGAACAGAAAACCAAACACCGCATGTTCTCACTCATAGGTGGGAACTGAACAATGAGATCACTTGGACTCAGGAAGGGGAACATCACACACCGGGGCCTATCATGGGGAGGGGGAAGGGGGGAGGGATTGCATTGGGAGTTATACCTGATGTAAATGACGAGTTGATGGGTGCAGTAGACCAACATGGCACAAGTATACATATGTAACAAACCTGCACGTTATGCACATGTACCCTACAACTTAAATAATAATAAATAAAATAAAATAAAATTTAAAAAAAAAAAAAAAAAAAAAAGAAATGTATAAATTCCTGAACACACACAGCCTACTAAGACTGAATCATGAAGAAATAGAGAACCCAAACAGACTAATAATAAGGAACAATACCAAGGCAATAATAGACTCTCCCATCAAAGAAGAGTCCAGGACCTGATGGCTTCACTGCTAATAAATATTTGCCGATAATATTGAATTATCAAATATTTAAGGAAGAAATCATATCAACTTTTCTCATATTTATCATAAAAAATTGAAGAGGTGGGAATACTTTCAACTCATTTGATAAACTTAGCATTACCATGATATGAAAACCAGATAATGATACAACAAAAAAAGAAAACTAGAGGGCAATATAAATGCAAAAACTCTCAACACTAGCAAAACAAATGACACAACACATTAAAAAGAGCTTTCATTATTAGCAAATAGAATCACGCCAGAGATACAAGGAAGGTTCAACGTATGCAAATCAAAAACGTAATACATCATGCTAACAGAATCAAGGACAAAAACCAAAAAATCAAATATGAATATTTCAGTAGATGCAGAAAAAAAATTCTATAAAATTTAACATTTTTTCATGATAAAAAAAATCAACAAATTAGGTATAAAAGTAATATACTTCAACACAATAAAGGCCATATATGACAAACCACAGCTAACATCATAATCAATTGGGAAAAGTTGAGAGCATTTTTCTCTAAGTTATGGATCAAAATAAGGATGTCCACTTTCACTGCTTTTATTCAACACAATACTGGAAGTCTTAGCTAAAGCAATTGGGCAAGAGAAAGAGATAAAGGGCATCCAAATTGGATAGGAGAAAGTCAAATTATCCCTGTTTGAGGACAGTATGATTAAAAATACAGAAAATCCCAAAGACTCCACAAAAACAAATATTGGAACCAATAAATAAATGAATTTAGTAAAGCTGCAGCATACAAAATCAGCATATAAAAATTAGTTGCCTTTCTATACAGCGATTACAGACTATCTGAAAAATAGATCAAGATTGTAATCCAATGTATAGTAGTTATAAAATATAAAATAGTGATACATTTAACCATGGAGGTCAACGATCTCTATACTGAAAACTATAAGATAACTGATGAAATAAACTGAAGAAGATGCAAATAATTGGAATGAAATTTTGTGTCCACTCAATGGAAGAATATTAAATGTCTGTACTACCCAAAAGGAGCTAAAGATTAATGTGATCCCTATGAAAATACCAATGATGTTCTTCATAGAAATAGAAAAACCAGTCCTAAAATTTGTATGGAAGAACAAAAGACCCAAATATCCAAAACAATCTTAATCAAAAAGAATGAAGTTGGAGGCATCATACTACCTGACCTCAAAACATACCACAAAGCTATAGTGACCAAAACAGCATGGTTACTGGCATAAAAACATACACATTAGCCAAAGGTACAGAATACAGAACTGGCATAAAAACATACACATCAGCCAAAGGTATAGAATAGAGAACCCAGAAAGAAATCCACATACTTATAGCTAACTCATTTTTGACAAAGTTGGAAAGAATATACACTGGGGAAAAGATAGTCCTTATAAATGGTGCCAGGAAAGCTAGATTGCATACTAAGTAAATGCAGAAACTCCTAGATATTTTTTAACTAAAAAGAGTTAATAGATATGTTTGTGCACTATGATTAGCACAGGAAAGTCTCCCTGGCTTTTGGGCTTTTGATAATAATAGAGAGAAGATTAACACATATACATACATACATATGTATATACACATATAAAATAATGGTTTACATATATATACGCACACACATTTATGTGTGTGTTTTTTCTCATATATATGTGAAAAATGTGTTTTGGAAGTCCTACTCAAAGAGCAAGGGAAATTTATATGGAAACCAAATAATAGTTTACTGAAAGGATGAAAGAATGTGTTTGTATTTTTCCCCTGGATTTCTCAGTAATTATCTCCCTAAATTACTTTCTCCTAAAATGTTTATACCTGCTAATATGTCTAATTTTATGCTAACTTTAGAGGCTTAAAGTTATTTTTTAATATACACCTTTGCTGAAACCTCTTCAATTTCTGCTTTATCTTTTAAGCATATTTATCAGTGTACAAAAAGTATGTGTAAATGTATAATGCTAAAAATTTAAGAATTTCAAATAATATTAGAATAAAAAATTAGTTTTTCCTAAAGCTGAACTTAACAAATATTTTCAAATTTAATATTTCATAAAAACAATGTACAGAAAGTCCTGTTAGATAATGGAAGAAAATAAGAATATTTTAAAAAATATTCCAGGTTGTTTTTTAGGATGGAGAGAACGCAAAGCAAAAACATTTGTTGATTTGATTCTGCTCTATACTTCATAATTATCATTTATTTTGAAATTTATAATAAAACACTGCTTTAGGACAACGTTTTCATCACAATTTATATAAAAATAAATTCCAGGTGAGTCATACATTTAACCTAAGTCTATTGTAAAAATTCTAGATGGAAAGATGGGATAAGATTTTAAAAAATAATCTCAAAGTGGGGACTGTAGTTTACAACATAACATAAATTCTATAAGCTGTAAACTGATACAATTAACAACATAAACTTTAAAAAAAAACTAAAGAAATTTAAACAAAATCTAAAGAAATTATGTTTGAATCCTTTATCAAGACAAAACGCAATTTCCTTAAAATAGAACAAGGTCCTATAGATCAGAATACATAAATCAATAAAAAAATGAAGAAAACTTTGATTAAACATTGAAATGCCTTTTTAATATACAAAAATGTTTAAACTTATCAATAATAAGATAAACGTAAATTGAAATTCCTCAGTAATAATTTTTTATATCCATCTAATTTGTAAAAACTATTAAGACAATGACTATGGTCTGAATGTTGGGTATCCCACAAAAATTCATATGCTATATTCCTAAAGTATTCCTATTACTCAATGTGATAGGATTAAAAGTTGGGACTTTTTGGAGAATTATCAAACAATAAAAGCTCTGCTCTCATTAATGAGATATGTGCCCTAATAAAAGAGGTTGAAAGTTGCTTTTGCCCCTTCCGGTAGGTGAGGTTTCAGCAAGAAGTCACTACCTTGGAAGCAGAAAGCATATCCCACCAGACACTAAATCTGCTGGCATCTTGATCTTGAACTTCCCAGCTTCAAGAACTGTGAGCAATAAATCTCTGTTGTTTATTAATTATCCAGTCTAAGGTATTTTTGTTATAGCAGCCCAAGAGGACTAAGACATTTTTGGTAGAACAGTATACGGACAAGGTATGGAGAAGAGACACTTTTAGAGATTGCTGGAGGGACTGAAAATTAATAAAATCTTTTTGGAGGTTAATTTGCTGGTATCTACTAAAATTCCCAATCTATATGACATTTGTTCCATCAATCAAATACATATTTTGAATTTTATTTGATACATACTTTTACAAGTTACAAAAAGATATATATCATTTCTTTTAGCATCATGTGTGACAACATAACCTTAGAAACAACTTGAATATCCACCAATAGGGGCAGGCTAAATCCATTGTGAAATGTCCATGCAATGGAATACCATGTAGACATAAAAAATGAGAATATTTTAGTGCATTGGATATGAAACCATCTCTAAAACATATTGTTAAATGAAGCGCAGAGCAGTAGAGTATGTATAATACGCTACCATTTGTGTAAAAAAGGTGATTCATATATCTCTATGTGTATGTGTTTTCATATATACAAACATATCTATACATACATCTATGACATGTTATATTTGGAAAGCATATATATATATATATACACACACACACAGTTATGAATGCCATGTCTCTGAGAGGATATGTAGAAAGGTGATAATATTGTTTATTTCCAGGAGGGGAAAGTATGAGCAGGAAAATTGTTGTTTTATACTTAAAAAATAAATCTTTTCAGTTATGTGCCTGAGAAATATATTACCAAAAAATTTAATAAATAAAACTTGAATTAAAAGCAATGTGAGGGCTGGGTGCGGTGGCTAACACCTGTAATCCCAGCACTTTGGGAGGCCGAAGTGGGAGCATTACTTGAGGTCAGGAGCTCAAGACCAGCCTGGCCAACATGGTGAAACCCCATCTCTATTAAAAATACAATAATTAGCCAGGTTTGGTGGTACGTGCCTGTAGCCCCAGCCTCTAGAGAGGCTGAGGCAGGAGAATAGCTTGCACTCAGGAGCCAGAGGTTGCAGTGAGCCAAGATCGCACCATGGCACTCCACCCTGGGTAATAAAGTGAGACTCTGTCTCAAAAAAAAAAAAAAAAAAAGCAAAGTGAAGTTAAAAATCAAGATTAATTCAGAGATAATGAAATGAAACATGACATGTGTAGACTGCATTATCATAGAAATAATTCTAATTCTTGTTTGTCTTTGATACTTGATAATTACTTAAGTAAAGTTTTAAGTTTGTTTCTGCTGATCATAACAAAATACCTGAAACAGGAAAATTTATAAAGAAAATACATTTATTTCTTACAACTGCAGAGGATGAGAAGTCCAAGGTCAAGGGGCAACATCTGGTGAAGGCCCTCTTGGTGGGGACTCCGTGTAGAGTCTGGAGGTGGCACAGGGCATCACGCGGCAAGGAGGCTGAACAGGATAGTTCAGTCCTTTCTTCCTGTTCCAATAAAGCCACCAACTCTACTCCTATGATAGCCCACCAGCACAATAATCCATAAATGAAATAATCTATTCATGTGGGCAGAGTCCCTTGTGGCCCAATCACCTCTTAAGGGCCTCATCTGTCAATACTGCCACATTGGGGATTGTATCTCAACATGAATTTTAGAGGGGCCAAACATTCAAACCATAGCAAGTAACCATTCCCATATTATTTAATTCCAAGTTACATTTTATACAGAATTTGGGGGCACTGATCTTTAAGTAGTTTTCTTTGAATAATAGTAAAGTTGAGATATTCCTCGAGTTGGAAGTACTACTTTGGTTTGTACAACCTTGTTCCTCTTACTATCTCTGAAGGAAACCTATTCCAGAAGCTATGCGACCAAAAAGAAGAAAAGGACAATGAAGTACATTTCCAGCAATTTTTATAGGGCGTCAGTGCCAAGTTTAATTAGACAGCACATTCCAATGCTTCCAAATACCTGGAAGATGCTTTGCAAGCAGATGGAGAGTGACAGCATATGCATTTCAGAGTAAGCCTGGTAGGTCCAGCAAACTATGTATTTTTTGTGTTATAATCTCCTCCATTTTTATAAGGCTGCTCAGTAGAAGCAGCACTGAATCAAAACCTGTTTGTGTTTCAGTGCATGGTGTTATAGCACAAACTCCTGTCTGGTCAGGGAATTTAGCACAAAAACAAGGCAAGTATTGATGGAATAAAGAAAAGGACCATCTCCTGAATACCTATGAGTAAGATGATTCACAAACATTCTCTCAATTAATCCTCACATCAATTCTATGAGTAATTATTGTCATCCTTTTTTTTTTTTTTCTAAATGAAAACATTGAGGCTTAGAAGAGTGAAGTAACTTGTCCAAGACTCAATAGCTTCCTAATTGATGGGAGCCTTTATTTGAATCCAGGTGGGTTTGATTTCAAAGCTGCATCTCTTCCTAAGACCTCCACTACTTGCCAAAACAAAATAAGGTTATTTGTTGACATGAAGCAGGCAGCACAACCAATTCTTCCCTAGGAACTGTAAGAGCTATTTCCAGAATCAAAGCAAAAGGGTCTAGCTCCTTCATCCTGGCCCAGATACTACTCTGTTTTTCAATTGTTTGGTGTCCTCCAGGTTTTTATGGGACTGCTTTGTGTGTGAAGTATTGTAGCTAGAGTAAAAGCCAAGGATGGAACCCCAAGAGTTCTAACATTTACAGGCTTGGTAGAGGAGGGCATTTGGCAAAGAATCTAAAAGGGAGCAGTCAGTGACGTCAGAGGCAAGCCGGTAAGAATAGCAATTAGACATTTAGAAAATAAAGTGTTTCAGGAAGGACAGAGTGGCCAATAATGACAAATGCTTCTGATAGGTTAAGTAAATGAGGCCAGATAATTGACCATTGGTTTAGGCACAGTACGGATGCAAGAGCTAAGATCGTTTTAGCAGAAGCCCAACGAAAGTGATTCTACCTTACCTCTTTGCTGGGATGAAATATACAACTGTCTGTAGAATTCTAGGTACTACTACACTGGGATTTTGAATGAAAGTAAGATAATGTTTTGTTTTGTTTTATTGACGATTTATTGATTGATTGATTGTAACATTTCCCTGGTCTTTGCAGGGACACATCTCCAGAATTACCACCTCCAGCAGAGTCAGTCTGGATGTATTTCTAACAGAAACCATATTATTTTAAATTCTACTCTTCCCTACATCCCAGACCAGGATGGGTTTTTCGTTTAATGCTACATTCTATTTTTTCCTGCCTGGCATCTGACACTATTTTAGTTATTGGTCTAATAATTTTTTTTTAAATGTCTACCTCTCTGGGTAGAGTCCCATGAGGACACTGACTGTGTTTGTCTTGTTCACTGCTCTTTCTCTTATTCTTAGTGTTTGGTACACAACAAGAAGTCAACAAATTTTATTTATATGTGAATAAATGAATTACATTTAAATCCTTTTTCTCATATGAGACAGACAACTCAGAACCAATCTTCCCGCATAATTTTGGATGCTTCCTCTTGGCCATTTTCACCATTGCCAAAGAAGAATGTCTCAGAGTTTTTAAATAGATAAAATTGTAAAAATCAATAAAATAGGATACACAAAGTGCATTTTTAATAAGATATTTAAGGAATGGTAACAAAACTGAACACCTCTATAGAGTGCCATATAGCATATTTAAGGAAGATAAAATGCAGCATGGAAATAAAGAGAGGGACCAATTCATTTTCTGGCGAGATTCCATTATCCATTAACTTGTTCTGGAGAGAGCAAGGGGAAATTGGATTACTGGATTATTACAATCTAGTCTGTCTTTGCTAGCCATCTATTAGAGATTATATATAGACACCACTTATGAGTGATAGCAAAAATACATATGTATTCTAGAATTTAGCATAATTAATTGCTGTATTTTTGTTTTATGCCTTCTGTTTGACACTGTTCTGACGAATCAGGAACTTTAGAAGAAACATGCTCCAAAATATGAGACTTTTAATAAAAGAGACTATGTCTAATCAGCACATTAAATACCATTTTATTAATGCAACACCAACACCATTTTATTCACATGATTTTGTTGCTGGTGATGAATTAAAACAATTATGACCAATAATATTCTTCAGAAAGGATAACCTGACTCACTCTCTATGTGTATATATATTTATATAAAAATATATTTATATATAAATATAATTATATATAGTATATACAAATATACAAACATAAAATATCTATTTATATTATATATTAATTTATATATTATATATAAGCATATTTTATATAAATATACAAATAATCTATAATTATATATTATTATAATTATATATAATTAAAAATTATATATTATCATTATGTATTATAAACATAATTATATATTTATATTAAAATACATCTATAATTACATATATAAAATTATAAAATGTATATATGTTCTATATTTATATAAAAATATTAAATGTATATATGTTATATATTTATATAACCACAATATATAAACAGAATCAAAACTATGAGAATAACTGCATCAGTGTTTCCTGGAAGGCTGAAAATAGCAATTAAAAATGCATTAAATTTAACCATATAGAAAGCTTTTTAGATGGATTAGAGTTCCTGACCTCTTGTTTTAAAATTTCACATTTAACTTTCAGCCCAAGAGTTCAATGAAATCATTGAGTAAATGATATTTTAACTTTAATTCTATCTCTGTATATGTCTCGCTTTTAATTACTTATGTTTCTACACTACTTTCTAATTCACTAGATGCTTCACTAAGTGCAAACACCTCCTGATTTTAAAATCAGAGTTCTACTACCTCTGAAGTAGAGACAAAAGATATTGCATTATTTTAGAGATAAGAAAACAGTGGCTACTGAGTGATTTGTTAATTCTTTATGATTAGTAAGTTGTAAAACTAAAATTAAAATTAAAATCTTATGGTTTTGATTCACATGTATTATAAACAAAAATGGCAACTATTACATCCACTATTTATGGAATGCCTAGTATACGTGAAGTGTTAGGTTGGATGTAAAAAATGCATTGGTGAGCAAGAGAGATAAAATTTCTGCACTGAAGTGTTCTATAATATACTCCACAATACTGTCTCCCTGTTGATCTTAATTGCTGTATTGTTTTACCAAGGATTCAGTAATATAAGTAACATCTACCAATTTTTTTTTCTTAAAAAGGAATTATATTAAGATTTCTGTAACTTCTGGGAAGCTGGGGAAGAGGAGTCCAAGCCTTGGGAAATAATACAGACTATCAGGGAAAAATAGTTCTTAAGCAGATTTTTTACATACCATAGTTCTTTTCACAATTTAATTTTCAGTGCAAGTTTTTCTCTAGATACTTACTAAAAAGAAAAACTAAAAAGTAAACAGAATATCAGGATCCATAGTGACAAAGTTCTATTTAATGGAATAGTTGCCTAATGTCAGGTATCATTCGACTAACTTGTTAAAAAAAATACAGATTCTTGCGCACTTTACTGGATATCCTATACTTTCTGAAGTAGCCAAGAACCTGTGTTTTAATAAGCTCCCCAGATGATTCTTAGCAGCAGGAAATTTAGGAAATACTAGAGTCAAACAATCGTTAAAAAAAAAAAAAAAAAAAAAAGTTTCCATTTTCTTATGTTTACTGGACTTTTCATGAGTTTGGAGTAATTTGACTTACTAAAATGTCCCATCCCAATCAACATCTATATTTTAAAACTAATATTCAAGATTCAAGAATCATCAGTTTCCTAGGTAACTATTATACAAAGTCACAATGTGAAAAATAGAACAATTTTAAGTGAAATGACTCAAACTATAGTCTTCAATGAAATGTTATATGTTCCAAACAACTTAATTGATAGTATTAAAATATAAAGAAGCGCATTGTAGATAAATTCATTTTTTCCTATCACCATTTGTGAATGAAAAACATCTTTAAAGAATGAAGGCTTCTAAAGAATGAACACGGTAAAATAAAAATCACATGACACAATATTGATTATACCTCTTGACGCCACTACAGCAATTTTATGACTATAACACTGCACTATTTCAGAGGTCTCCATTTCAATTTTGTGTATGGCCATGTGGGGCAGAAAGAGTCAACATTAAATCTGAGCTCTACACTTGTTAGATGCTAAATTCATATCAATTGAAAAGTTATATGAAATCTAGGTAATTGACCCCAGAGATATCACAAATATAGCATATTTTGCTGCAGACATTTAGACTTACTCTTTTTTTCTTTGAGGTGGAGGAGAGGTTAGAACCTTAAATTTAGGGACTCAGATCATGCAAGTTTCCTGTCTGCCTTTCTGTTCATACCATCTATCATTCTTATCTTTTCATTTCTTTTTAATTACCATTCTACAATTTCATCTCCTTTTGACTTACATAAGACCATATACTGAGTTTGGTGCTTGCCTATTTTTTCAGTCTTGTAAAATGTTTATTATTATTTTGTGTATTTATCTACATTTTAGAAAAATAGGCCGGGCATGGTGGGTGGCTCACGCCTGTAATCACAGCACTTTGGGAGGCCGAGGTGGGCAGATCACGAGGTCAGGAGATCGAGACCATCCTGGCTAACACGGTGAAACCCCGTCTCTACTAAAAATACAAAAATTAGCTGGGCATGGTGGCAGGCGCCTGTAGTCCCAGCCACTTGGGAGGCTGAGGCAGGAGAATGGCATGAACTCGGGAGGTGGAGCTTGCAATGAGTCCCGATCGCACCACTGCACTCCAGCCTGGGCGACAGAGCGAGACTCTGTCTCAAAAAAGAAAAAAAAAAAAAAGAAAAATAGTATTGTGCTAATATACAACATTATGTTTCTTCCCTTGTTTTCCACTCATTACTGTTTTGACTTTTTATCCATGTTACTATGCAGACATCTAACCCATTTTTCTAAGTGCTCCACAATATTCCATGGTACGTACCCACTACATTTTACAGATCTATTCTTCTATGAAGGATACCTGGGTTGCTTCCAACTCCTCAGCCTCACAAACAATGCTGTATTGAATATCCTAGTAAACATCCCCTTAGTGAACTTTGTGAAAATATGTACCCAGAGCAAGATTACTGGCTTCCAGTTTACCTGCCAACTGAAAGTGTATGAAGGTTCCAATGTCTCATATCAGCATTAAACTTATAATTGATCTTTTTTTGGTATTGTTGAACCATTTTTGCATTCATGAGATAAAATTACTTGACCAAGTCATGTTCTTTAATATTCGATATTTTAATTAGACTTTTTTCATCAATGTTTATTAACAACGTGAGATTATATTTTTTTCATGTATTGTCATAATTCAGTTTTAGAATCAAAATTTCACTAGTTTTACTAATACAACATAGTATGTATGTTATTGATATTTTCAGAATTTGTTATGGTTTCATTTTTGACTATTTATTTACTTTGTTATGCAAATTAAAGCATATAGTGATAGAAACGTAACTGGCTAGTCATTTTTAGTATCTGAATTTTCATATATTTTTCTTCTTTACAGCACATAAGACATGGCAATATACTACTCATTTTGAACAGTTTCTTGTTACAAGTAAAATTTTATATACTACTCATGGAGCTGCCATTTAAAAAGAAATTTTCTTTTTATAACATTTATTCTATATACTTTATAGAATATCAAATAATATTTTTATATATTTATAAATGATAAATATTTTATCAATTATAATTCGATATATTTGTATCTATCAAATTATAAACATATTAAGTCTAAGTTATCTTTATATCTACACAGATTTAAAACTAAGAGAATGAGCACATGAGGTGGTAAAAAGGCACCTTTCTTTCAGAATAAACATCATTCCCTAACTAATGCCAATGATTACATAAGAAAGTACATTGCTGGAAAAATAACTAAGAAAAGTCAGGGACATATTATAGCCAGTTTCTTAATGATTACTATTTAAATCATTCAAATAAAGAGTTGTAGAATTGGATATTTTTCTACATGTACATTTCAGGGCACATTCTAACTTTTCTTTCATTGCTGAATTATTTAGAAATTGGCTAGAGCAAAACCAAAGGAAAGGGAGAAAGACAAATAGCTAAATCAACCTTTTGGGTTAAAATAACTGAGAAAGATACGTCTGCAAATTAAGCATAGACTTTCTGAAATTTTCCACATTTAAATTCAGGTGAGTTGCCAGTTTAGAGTATTCTTTGATGATATTTTCTTTTTCTCAAGGAATTTTCAGAGAATAACTTGGCCAAAATTGTGGTATACATATCACATGCCATCTAATACAAAGAGATGTTTTTTGATAGAATTTTCATTTAGTAATTATTAATTGATCTCTGCAGAGTGTTATATGCTACAAATTCAATAGTAAGATTAATGGAGTTTCTGTTTTCACTAAACTCAATGTTACCATGGGTATCAGACAAATAAAAGGTATTTTAATGCATGTGAAAAGGGTGCTTCTGTCCACATGGTACAAGATGGCTCAAAATCAGGTCCACATTCTGTCTAGTGGAAGGGAAAAAGTGGAGGAAAGGAGGGTATTCCCTTCTCCTTTAAGAGACTATACTGAAATTTGTACACATCTATTACAAAGATATTCATTGCAGTCTTATTTGTAATTATGAAAAATTGGAATTGATATGTATATTGCTGTATATGCTGTAGGCAGTTGTAAAAAATCAACAAACTGTACATACATGCATCAGCATAGATAATTCTCAAAAATTAATATTGAGCTTTAAAAATTATAGAAGAATAATTAAATTTAGACAATCTGGTTCTAGAATTAGTATATATAACAATAACACTGTATTACCTATTTCTAAAATTTATTATATCACAGGTTGATGGAGATAAAGACTGTATCACAAATAATAGATATATGTAATAAATGTACACAAAGATGAAACTATGTTCATCAAAGCTAATAAGAAATTCATAACAGAGATTTCCTTTGAGAGAAGAAGTGAGAGAATTTGACTTGGGAGGGAAACAAATAGTCTAAGCATATATGTGCATGTGTGTGTGTATATATCCAAAAGTTAATACAGACATATGTTTCTACTGATTTGACATATGACTCCCACTTTTAGGTAGCACATTTTCCTCTGCATTCATGTATCTGTATCACTCATGCTGCCTTATAACAAAACACCGCCATTTGGGGAAATGATTTTCAAAAGAAATCATCGCATGAATGTCAAGAACTTTTGTTTGTTCTTGTTTTTAGTTACAAACCTAATCAGATTCAAAATAAGATTTTAAAAAGTCCCTAATTGTGCTTCAGAACTAAAAGTGTACACGTGTTTTAGTTAAGGCATATATTAATACAATTTTCTTAGGTAGTCATTCAATAAACAACTAAAAATTTACCAAAATATATAAACTTAAAATACGAGCATCTTAGGCAGAAAGGTTTTATTGGATTTTGGCATCTTCTTGTGGATGATCTCTGTGTAAACAAGTTTTGATTTCAGGGTAGGAGTGGAGGGGACTGTAGAAATCAGTTAATAAGGGTTTTCATTGTTCAACAGAAAAGTTCTTTCGCTGAGTGGTTTCCAAGGAACTGAGTTAATGCTGACATTAGCTCAGCATAATTCTTTTAAAACACATTTAAAAAGAAAGTCTTATCTATCCCACTCATTCCACCATTAGGGGGTCTCTTTATGTAGGTTTTATTAAAACGGATGTGTTCATGCTAGCAATAATCACTATTAATATTATCCAACTAATTCATTCTGCTCTTGTTCCAGGTTCCTAAAATAACCTTCAGATTACAGGTTTTATTTTCACATAGATGTTCACCCAGGAGAGTATAAACTAAAACATTTTCAATCAGTTTGAAATGCTTTATTTTTTATGTTAAAGAAACTATCGTTTGTTCTCTGACATGTCCTAAGAGCCAACACCAGTGCCTGGCATATAATAGGGCTGATGAGGTGTCTGCTGGACAGACATCTATCCTAGTTTATAGATTGATCTTTTGTGTATCTCTCTGCAAGACACCAGTGACCTCTGTCTACACTGATACATTGGAGATCTTAAGCTAAACTGAAGTGCAGATGCGAAGCCTGGCAATTCAGCCAAGGTAAATCCCACCTACTGAGTGCACAGCCAGTCTCCGGAGACCACACTTCTATCTTGTTCTAACTGCAGCTGTTTCTACTTTTCTATCAAATCAATTTTCCTTTTTTATTCTAAGCATTTTATTTTTATATGCTTCTTCAAAATCCCTCTGGAAAGAGAAAGTATGATTCGACATTTAAATAATCAGAACTGTACTGTGTCTAACAGTGCTGGAATCCTTAACTTTTTGTTTCAGGCAAGGCATTATATCATCCAGAGAGGATTCAGAAAAAACAGAAGTAGCATGAATATGATGAAGAAACTAGACATGAAGAGGCTAACTAGCTTATCAAAGGCCATAATTCTAAAAAGTAGAGCTGTGATTTGAACTCAGGGGTTTTAATATCAGAGATTATGTTCCTTACCATAGGTTTTAATGTAGAGTCATTGAAGGATACTATAAATAAGTAACTAAGGCACTGCTTTTTTTTTAAATGTTATTTTTACTAGATAATTACTTTGTTTATCAACCCTACTCAGAGTCAGGTATACCACCAGGCAATGGGAACACAAAGATGAAACTCACAGTTTAGCTGGGAAGACAGGTCAAACTGATATCACATGATGCACCTAATAAATTCACCATGATAAGTGCAGTGGTGGTGACCTGTCAGAGTATTACGAGAACAGGGAACTGAAACACCAAATCCAGCCAGAAGAGGTTATAAAGGCTTTCTGAAAAGGTTAGCTGAGCTGGGGTTAGCCATTAGGAGGGAAGTTTGGAGAAGTGATGCACACTCCAGGCAGGTAAATATAAGGTGGGCAAAGTCACCATGGAGTTTAATGTACTGAATCATGGAATGCAATGTGGAGATGATGTTGAAGTCAGGAGTGATAATCAGGGCTTAGACCTTAGAGGCACTGTGGATAATGGGAGAGTCTGGATTTCATCCTGTGAGTAAATGGGGAGCTGGTCAAGATTTATAAATAGGATAGTCACATAAACATGGACATATTTTAAATAGTGGGGTGGCAGGTTGGAAAAGGAGTTGAAGTTCTTTTAGTCAAAATAAGCCAGCTTGTGCTATGGTAACAAATAAATATCCAAATATCAGTGAGTTAATACAATCAAAGATTATTTCTTAAACGTCCAAAGTCTGGGGCTGACTAGGCAGCCCTTCTCCACCTGGCAGCTATGCCATCTGGAATATGCATCCTTCCAGGCTATTGCACTGCAGGTGACAAGATGTTTTTATGGGTTGGGACTAGAAGTGACCTTCATTTACCTTTCCCATATCTCATCATCTGGGATCCTGCCACATGACCCAGAGTAAGTGCAAGAGGCCTTAGGCAAGCACTGAGAGTCTACCACAGAATAGGGCATTTCATTCAATCTTGTTTATCATAGTTGAAATATACCTGTAAGTTCTTACCATATTATTTGGAGAAAAATCAGTTTATTTATTTACTCAATTCATTCAACAAATGCTTTTGTGAGCACCTACTCGGCACTGTCCTAAGTTCTGTCTCTGTCATAAAAAGCAGGGGTAAAGCATTGTTCACATTACTTCCCTGCGCATCAACTCTTCATTGACTCTCCAGTCACATGGAGATATGTGCGAGGGGACAGAATTAGAGTAAGAGGGATGAGAAGCGTAACATGGACCAGATCATGTGGAGTTTTGTAGGACTTTGAATTTAACTTAAATGAAAGGCCTTAGAACATTCTGTGCAGAAGAGTGATATAATCTGACTTCCTTTTTTAAAAAATAATTCTGGCTGCTCTGTTGAGAATAAACATAAGGTGATGGGGTAGACACATTGAGCTCTCTTAGGAAGTTACATAGAAATCCAAGTGAACAATGATTATGGTTCTGAGCCAGGGTAGAAGCATGGATCTGGTGAAAAGTAGTCTGATTCTTGATACATTTTGAAATGAAGGTATTTAATTTTGAATTAAATAATTAGAATTTGAAGACAAGTGAGACGTACGCTAAGTTAAGACAAAAAGGTCTTAACTTGAATTCTTAGGAGCGTGGAGTTGCAGCCAACTGAGGGGAGACAAGGCTTAATCATTTGAAATATTCCTAGATGGCTTCAAAAGGGCTCTAGAGAGTATTAGCCCCCTAAATAATTCACCTCCAATGGATGCTTCCTTTTGAATTTCAAATAATAACAATGTTGATGAAAAAGTGTTTTTCCAAGATTTAAAGCTTAGCCCCAAGCATTCCCTACATTGACAAAATTTCACATAAAATCTAAGATCTATCTACCTAAAAATAAAACTAGTAAGAAAATCATGTAATTATCTTTTCTGAAAGCCAAGTCAGAAGATATTAAGTGATATTAGATTATTTTGATGTGACATAATTCATTTACTTTTTGTTAGGGGCATGTTTGCTTTATGGGAACTACCTACGAAGCTCTCTTACAGAAATAAACTGTTTGTTTATTATTGTTGTTATTATTATTTATGTATTAGAAAGACATCAAGTAAGGTATGCCACTTTACTTTGGCAGTTTAATTCATCCACCGAGTATTAATTAGTAGATGAGGAAATGATAAAGATTCTCTCTTTGACCAAACTTTGATCAAACTCTTCTGAGCTCTCTTTTTAACCAGACCTCAACTTTTGAGCTCCCATGTTAGTTTCTGCATTGTCCAGTTTAGCAAGAATCTTCTCAGTTTAGCCAGAATTGTTCATCCTTGATATCTGATCACACTTTGATATCTGATCAGGTTTCCTTCCTCCACAGTGCTTCCGGTGATATTTGATCACCCTGGTCTGCCTTCAGCAAGAATCCCATCAGATCTGTTGGCCAGGATCCTCTCTTACCTCAAATGTTACCTCTTAGTAATTTCTATCCATTAAGTCCCTCCCCTTAACTCAGCTCCTTGGCTATAAATTCCCACTTTTCCTTGTGGTATTCACAGTTGAGCCCAATTTCTCTTTTCCACTATAAAATCCCATTGCGGTAGCCTTCCTGTGTAACTATTGTAATAGTCCTCTTTGAATAGTCTGCCTTACCATTCTGTAATGGGTGTAATGAATAAGTTTTTCTTTAACAAAGATCATATCTGAGCTGGATTTTAATGAAAGCAGGGAAGGAGGGAAAGTTTTTTTAGGTATATAGAACAAAATGCATAAATGCAGGGATGTGAAAAAGGATGACTGATTCATGGAAATTATAAAATTTAGGGCTCATGAGAGCAGAGCAGTTTGGTTCAGGAGTGAGGAGTAGGAAACTGAACCTGGTGAAATCTAGTAAGATTGATTGTAAAGTTATGCATGGGGACAGGCGTGGTGGCTCACGCCTGTAATCTCAGCACTTTGGGAGACTGAGGCAGGTGGATCCCCTAAAGTCAGGAGTTTGAGACCAGCCTGGTTAACATGATAAAACCCTGTCTCTACTAAAAATACAAAGTAAGTCAGGCAAGGTGGTGGGTCTCTGTAATCCCAGTTACTCAGGAGACTGAGACAGCAGAATCACTTGAACCCAAGAGGCAGAGGGTGCAGTGAGCCGAGATTGCGCCACTGCACTCCAGTCTGGGTGACAGAGCAAAACTTTGTCAAAAAAAAAAAAAAAAAGTTATGCATGGGTAATTACATGGTACAATAAAAAGTTTCAATCTTAGCCTTTAGGTAAAATAAAGATAATGATGTTGAAAAATTTAAAAGAATTGAAAGAGCCCTATGGGAGGAAGATGGAAAGCAGAGATTAGACAAAGAAAAGTCATTAGAAAACTACTCACGGGGAAATACAATTGAGAACCAATTTAGCTCCTAGTAATCCTGGAGGACCAAGTTTTAAAACTAGAGCATATCTAACAGAGTTGATAAGCTGAAGTTATGAACAAGTATGTGGTTATATATTGTTTTGCTTATACAATGCCAAACTCAGCTTAATATGTTTTCTTATAAAGCAAAAAACAAGCAAACAACAACAACAAAAAACAGTGACCTCAGAAATATATCATACTATATAAAACCTAGTTAAAAATTCAGTTTGGAAGAGTCTTACTTGCCTTCATCTAACATTTGCTTTCTAGAATTTGCCTCTCCCAAGTAAACTTAATGTTTCATGGATAATCACACAATTTTTGATATCTAGTGGAGCAAGTACACTATTCAGGAAAGGATAGGCAGTAGACACATTCTTTTAAAAAAATAGAGATAGGGTTTTGCTGTGTTGCCAAGGCTGGAATGCAGGGGAGCTATCATAGTTCACTCTAACTTCCAATTCCTGGGCGCACTCTAATCACCTTAACCTCCTAAGTAGGTGTGACTATAGACACATACCACTACACTCAGCTAATTAAAAAAAATTGTAGAGATAGGGCCTCACTATGTTGCCAAGGTTGCCCAAGCTAGAATACATTTGTAAAAGTCAATTTTATAGAAGTAATAGCTATATATGTCATAGTATGCATTAGAAAACTTCAATATAACAAAAAAGATGTGTCATCAAGGGGGAAGTAATCTATGAAATCCACATAACCAAAAAAGGATTAGTATCCACAATATTTTTAGATTTTTCTATAAGTTAATAAGCAATAGACAAGCAAACCAAGAGAAACACACACAAAAGACTGACAGGCAATTCACAGAACATAAAACTCAAGCATTCATTGATCATATGTGAAAATATTTCAAACTCACCAATATTAGAATAGTGTTCATCTCCAAAGGACAAAAAAGGAGTGGGATGGGATTGGGAAATACAAAGCAAAATACTATTTTATGTGTAACGTGTAATGTCTTTAAACAAGAGCAGAGAAATACTGGAAAATGTCAACATATGGTTATAGCTAGTTGGTAGTAAGCATATACATGTTTGATTTGCTTTCTATATTTTCTTTTGTATTCCTGAAATTTTAAAAAATAATTTCAACATTTATTTTAGATTCATGAGGTACATATGTAGGTTTGTTACGTGAATATATTGTGTGATGCTGAGGTTTGGGGTACGACAGATCCCCTTACCCAGGTACTGAACATAGGACCCAACAGTTAGTTTTTTAAGCCTTCTCCCATTGCCAATAGGCCTAGTTTCTATTGTTCCCATCTTTATAAGCTCTCACTTATAAATGAGACTATGCAGTATTTAGTTTTCCTTTCCTGTGTTATTTTGTTTAGGATAATGGCCTCCAGATGTATCCATGTTGCTGCAAAGGACATTATTTCATTCTTTTTTTATGGCTACATAGTATGCTGTGGTATGTATATACCACATTTTCTTTATCCAGTCTACCGCGGATGGGCACCTAGATTGATTCCATGTCTTTGCTTTTGTGAATAGTGCTGCGATGAATACATGAGTGCATTTATCTTTTTTTAGAAAAACTGATCTTCTTTTGTATAGATTCTCAGTAATGGAATTGCTAGGTCAAACGGTAGTTCTGTTTTAAGTTTTTTGAGAAATCTCCATACGGATTTCCAGAGTGGCTGAACACATTTATATTCCCACCAACAGTGTATAAGCATTCCCTTTTTTCTGCAGCCTTACCAGCATGTATTGTTTTTTGATGTTTTAATAATAGTCATTCTGCATGCTTATAGATGTGTAGAATCAATATTGTGAAAATGACCATACTGCCAACAGCAATCTATACGTTCAATGCAATTCCCATCAAAATGCCACCACAATTCTTCACAGAACTAGAAAAAACAGTCCTAAAATTTATATGGAACCAAAAAAGAGCCCACATAGCCAAAGCAAGACTAAGCAAAAGGAACAAATCTGGAGACACCACATTACCTAACTTCAAACTATACTATAAGGCCATAGTCACCAAAACAGCATGGTACTGGTATAAAAACAGGCACATAGACCAATGGAAGAGAATAGAGAACACATAAATAAACCCACATACTTACAGCCAACTGATCTTTAACAAAGCAAACAAAAACATAAAGTGGGGAAAGAATACCCTATTCAACAAATACTGCTGGGATAATTGGTAAGCCACACATAGGAAAATGAAACTGGATCTTCATCTCTCATCTTACACAAAAATATACTCAAGATAGATCAAGGAACTTAAATCTAAGACCTGAAACTATAAAAATTCTAGAAGATAACATCAGAAAAATCCTTCTAGACATTGGCTTACCCAGAGACTTAATGACCAAGAACCCAAAAACAAATGCAACAAAAACAAAGATAAATAGGTGGAATTTAATTAAACTAAAAAGCTTCTGCACAGCAAAAGGAACAGTCAGCAGAGTAAGCAGTCAACCCACAGAGTGGGAGAAAATCTTCACAATCTATACAACTGTCAGAGGACTAATATCCAGAATCTACAAGAAACTCAAACAAATTAGTAAGAAAAAATTATTATCAGAAAGTGGGTGAAGGACATGAATAGACAATTCTCAAAAGAAGATATACAAATGACCAACAAATACATGAAAAAATGCTCAACATCACTAATGATCAGGGAAATACAAATCAAAACCACAATGCAATACCACATTACTACTGGAAGAATGGCCATAGTAAAACAGTAAAAAAAAAAAAAAAGAGATGTTGTCTTGGATGCAGTGAAAAGGGAATACTTCTACATTGCTAATGGAATGTAAACTAGTACAACCACTTTGGAAAACAGTGTGGAGATCCCGTAGAGAACTAAGAGTAGAACTACCATTTAATCCAGAAAACTCACTACTGGGTATCTACCCAGAGGAAAAGAAGTTCATGAACAAAAAATATACTTGCACATGCAGGTTTATACCAGCACAATTTACAATTCCAAAAATATGGAATCAGCCTAAATGCCCATAAATCAATGAGTGAATAAAGAAACTATGATATCTATATCTATATCTATATCTCCACATAATGGAATACTACTACTCAGCCATAAAAAGGAATGAACTAATGGCATTCACAGGAACCTAGATGGAACTGAAGACTATTATTCTAAGTGAAGTAATTCAGGAATAGAAAGCCAGACATTGTATGTTCTCACTCATAAGTGGGAGCTAAGCTATGAGGACGCAAAGGCATAAGAATGATACAATGGACTTTGAGGACTCTGGGGAAAGGGTTGGAGGGGTGTGAGGGATAAAAGACTAAAAATTGGGTTCAGTGTATACTGCTTGGGTGATGGGTGCACTGAAATCACCACTAAGGAACTTACTTACATAACCAAATACCACTTGTTCCCCAAAAACCTATGGAAATAAAAATTTAAAATAATAAAATAATAATAATAGCCATTACTACTGGTGTGAGATTGTATCTCATTGTGGTTTTGATTTAAATTGTGTTTTTGAAATATTTCTTAATAAATTAACATATAGGCCAGGCGTGGTGACTCATGCCTGTAATCCCAGCACTTTGGGAGGCCGAGGCGGGCGCATCACCTGAGGTCAGAAGTTCAAGACCAGCCTGGCTAACATGGAGAAACCCCGTCTCTACTAAAAATAATAAAAAAAAAATAACTGGGCATGGTGGCTCATGTCTGTAATCCCAGCAACTGGGGAGCCTGAGGCAGAAGAACTGCTTGAACCCAGGAAGCAGAAGTTGCAGTGAGCTGAGATTGCGCCACTGCACTCCAGCCTGGGTGACAGAGTGAGACTCCTTCTCAAAAAATAAATAAATGAAATAAAATGATATGGGAGGCAGTGTGAGTTAGGGGAAGAACATAGAAACGGGAGTTGGAATCCTAATGTGTAGTCCCAAATCTTCCACCTACCCAGTGTGTGACCTTGAGAAAATCTCTTCATTCTTCTGAAACTGATTCTTCAGCTAAAACCTTAAACAATATGTGCCTTCACTACACAAAGTTATTGTAAGGAGTGAATTAGTTCATGTATGAGAAGGTGATATTCAAATGTGAAGATATGGAAATTTCCAAATTTGCAGTTAATATGAAATTAAATGAACATACTTTTCTATTTACTCTCATGCTAAATGTATTGAAACAGATATTAGAAACAAAAGTGGGGATTATAAAAGACATATATATTTTCTTACCGGGTCTATTAGCTGGGAGTAGAGTTCATGGCAATTGTCAAAAATATACTTGTATGTAGAATCTAGGCAAGCCCTTACACAGTCTTTCACCACCATGCTTGCTTTTGGGGGGCTTTGCAGCTCCAGAACCTGACAGACAAAGACAGACACTCATTTTCTCAAATGCAACAATAACACATTGTAATCTAGTATAAACTACTCAAATATATATTCCATAAAGACTTTTAGTTGCTTTTTCTATGTTCAGTAAATGTCTTCTTACCATGTGGTTTTAAATGTGTAAACATTACAACTTTCTGACATAAAAACTTATTGAAAATGATGATGGTTATAAACACTCAAATAAAAACACTTAATGTGACCAGTTAATAGTGTTCATGCATTCTTTGATTTCATTCCATTCCATCACTCAACAAATATTTATCGCTTTCTATATGCCAGATAATGGTGATACAGCAATGAACGATAGAAATAAAAATCCCTTTCCTCATGGGCTTAAGTTCAAGTAGATAATAAACAAAATAAATATATAAGATATATTACATGATGATGCATGTTGAAACGTAAAACAGAAGAAGGATAGGAAGTGTTTCAATGGAATAGAACTAATACAATAAACAGCAATGGTAAACGAAGATGTAGGGTGAGAACAAGGGGAAACTACATATAGACGATTATAAGAATCTTAGCTTTTAGTGAGGTGGGAAGGAATTGGATAGTTTAAGCATAAGAGCAAAATGGTCTAATTTTAGCAAAATAACTATCTTTATAAGGCTCCCTTATGCTGCCTTAAAGTGGGCTATGAAAAAAATAGAAAGACCAATTATGAGAATAATGTTAAAATTTAGTCTAGAGAAGATGATGCTTGATCAAGGTGGTAGGATTATAAATTATTAGAAGAAATCATATTCCAGTAAATTTTAGAAAAAAAGAGCGAACAGGATTTGCTGACAGACTGGATGACTTGTGTGAGAACTGACTCCAGTTGTCCCCAGTATTTTAGCCTGAGCAACTGTTATAAGGGAGGTGACTTCAATTTAAATGGGAAAAACTGTGGATGGGAGCTCAGGAGCTCAATTCTGAACAGTTTAAGAAGCCTATTAGGCATATACATGAATTTCAAGAAGGTATTTGGAAAAATGAATCTACAGTTGTGGAAAAGTTCTGGTTAGAGATATAAATTTGGAAATTATTATCTTACAGAAGAATGTAAAGAAACAACACTGGTTGAGTATGGATAGTGAAGAGAAGAGGTCCAAGAAATAAATCCGGTTAAATCTTACATAATTCTAAATCTGTGACAACAGACAAATGAGAAAGAATAAAGCAGTAGAGAGCCCCCGCCCACCCCCACAAGAACTAATGGTATAAGAGGGAAATATAACATGCGATGTTGACAACTTATTTTTGGGAAGTGAGAGAGTAAAAGTCTGATTGCAGTGTGGTCAAAAACTAAGGACAGAGTTGAAGTTTTAATATTGTTAAAATGTCAGTTCTCTCCAGATTGATCTATAGATGAAATGAAATCTCAATTAAAATCCTAGAAAGAATGATAATCACCTATACAACTGTGAAAAATAAAGAAACGAGGTGGGATGCACATTATCTTCTTTTTATGATTTGCTATGAGGTCACAGTAATCAAGATAGGATGGTAGTGGTGGATGTACAAACAACTGAACAGTATAGAGAGTTCAGAAATAGACCCATACATATATGGTCAATTTGATTTTTTATAATAATACCAAAAACAATTTAATGGAGAAAAGAAAATCTTTCTAATAAATGCTGCTGGAACTCTTAAACATAAATATGTAAAATGTTATCCTTGATTCACACTTTATACCTTATACCAAACAAAAACAACCACCAAAAAATTCCCCAAAATTCTAAATAAAACATATGCCCAAATATAAAAGGTAAAACCAATCTTTCAGAAGAAACACACCAAAAAACCTCTTTGTGATGTTGGTTTAACCAAGGGCATTATCCATAATTAGAAAAAAAAAATGATAAAGTAGACCAAAATTTAAAACTTGCTATATAATATATTTTTAAGACAATTAAAAGACAAGGCACAAACAAGGCAAAAATAATAGCAAATCACATATCTGCCAAAAAAAAAAATGTATCCAAAACATATAAAAACTCTCAAAACTCAAGACTATTGTATTCTTGAAAAATGCAAGAAAGTAGATTTTAAATATTCTCCTCACAAAAATGATAACTTTGTGAGGTAATGCATATGTTAATTAGCTAGATTTAGCCATCCTGCAATGTATATATATTTTAAAACAATATGTTGTACACAATAAATACATGCAATTTGATCTATCAATTTAAAATAATTAAAATTAAATTGCCCTTAATAGTAAGAAAGCCAGCTAACAAATATGGGTAAAAATTTCAACATTCTTCACAAAAGAAGATATTCAGATAGCAAGTCAACCCCCCAAAATTCTCAATATTATTAATTTGTAGACCAATAAAATTAATACATTAAGATAATGCAACATCACTTCTACTAGAATACATACATACATACATACATACATACATACATACATAACATGGAAAATCCCAAGAGTTTTGCTAGAGGATGTAGAAGAATTGGGACTCTCACACGCTGCTGCTGAGGATTTAACCCAAGGAACATAAAAATGTATGTTTACAACTATAATCCCACGCTTATTTAAAATAGTTTTATTTGTAATAAACCAAAATTGGAAATAACTCAGATATCTGTCAGTGAGGGAATGGATAAATTGGTAGTACATATATAACAAAGAATTACTACTTAGCAATTAACAGTAGTGGATTGTTGATACACTCAACACCAATGAATCTCTGTTGTGTTATGGTACATTGTGTACAATTTCATTTACATGATGTTCTAGGAAAGGCAAAGCTATAGGCAAAGAACAAATCAGTGGTTACCAGCATGTGGGAGAAGGGTTGACAACAATGGTGTAGCACAAGGGAATTGTGTAGGCTCATGGAACTGTTCTATATCTTATTGCTCTGGTGGTTATATAACTACACGTTTATCAAAACTAATAGGACTGTGCAACAAAAGAGTGATTTTTTACTCTCTGCAATGAGAAAAAAGGATAACAGGAGAAGAAAATTTGTTCAAAGGATAATATGAGGAAATTAACTGGAAGGAAATGTATGGATGACTATTTCAAGGAGTTTTGCTATTAAGGGAAATGAACTGGGGTAGTAGCTATAAAAGAAAGTGAAGCCAAGTGGTATTTTGAAGACTGTAAAATCAATAGCACGTACATAGGGGAAAGCTGACAATTCAGGAAAATGGAGAGGATTGCTGGACCAGTATTTTAGTGCACAAGAGAAGACAAAATCAATTGCACAAGTAGAAGAGACCACATTTTCTAAGAAAACAGATGGCTTATCAATAGTAAAAAAGAAAGAATATGTGGACACATGCAAGGAAGTACCTACTGGGGTAGGTGGTGGGAGTGTGTGATTGGAGCTTAAGGATGCTCCTCTTTCTTTCCTCGTATTTTTTTTTTTTTTTCATTGAAATAGGAAGCGAAGTCATCAGCTGGTAGTGAGGGTTGGGGAAGAGTAGTTACAAGTTTAAGGAGATAGTGTTTTTAATCAAGGAGGCATGGCAGATGGGTAGCACTGTGCTGGCACGCCCCACCCTCACTCCCATTCCTCACTCCTCAGTGTCAATGGCAGATGTCACCTGTCAATCTAAGTCAACCTGATTGGGTCTCGCCATCATTATCTGCACATTGTTCCAGTAGCTACTGACAGTAGATTAGAATTGATGTAAATTCTATTTATCCTAGTCACCTAGTTAGCCTGATTTTAAACCAAATGAATTTTAATTCAACTTTAAAGAATCTAAATGAGCACTGATATAGTATGGTTTCCCTTCGTGTCTCTCTTTCATTACAAAATGCCACTTTTAGAGGTTCTAGTGAAAAAAATTATGGGTAAATGCAAAGAAAAAAAATTGTCTCTATTTAGGAATTTTCTGAATAAGCATCGTAATACTCTCTTTCAAAGAGCATATATTTTAGCCCATAGCCTGGCAAGTAGTTTCTGAAAATGCTTCACATAAGTTGCACTGCAGGCCAGAACTATGACTGCAGAGAACTTGCAATTAAAGCAGAAATGATATATCTAAGAAATGCCTGGTTTGTAGGGCCTAGCCAATGATACCAATAGATAGGTGATCAAATATATTCCTACACAGACATTCCTAGTGCTGAAAATGGAAGTTGCCACAATTGTGGTAAACTTAAAAGAGTAAGCCACTTTCTTGTAGCAAAAAAGTCAGCAAAACATCTAAGTTAAAACTAAAATTAGAAGTGAACTCCATTTCCATTTAACATTCTTTGGAAATTTTTTAAGTGCCACATCCACTTACTAGAGAGCTTTATCTAAGACAGATTTGACTGAGAACTAAATTAGAGCCAAATGTATCAGAGTATTTTAAATGTCTAGGATAATCTCTTCTTCACTATACCTTATATTGGAAGATTCATTGAGTTCAGGCAAAGATAGTACAGCTTAATCGATGGGGTTGACACAGTACTTGATCAAGAGGAGGGTAAAGCAAGACTTTACCAGGGGATGAATGTATTCTATGTCACACCAAAACAGTGACAGAAATAAAATGAGATACCTTCATCCTAAAAAAGGTGATACTTGTTAACAGGTCAACAGTTGATTTCAGGTCTTGCAGTCTTTCAGTATTGCTTGCAGGAAAGTTTTCCTGGTTAATCAGGAAACAGAAAATGGATAAGGTCGTCAGTAGTAAATCTCCAGTGGGAAAATAAACTAAAATTAGCTTCTCATAAAAGAAATTGGAAAGTAAACTGTATACAATTTTTAAAATACCCCTAAAGTATTCTTAAAACATTTTTATCATAAAACATTATAGAATATAAACAATTTGGAAATATTATATTTTTATACTTTTGGAAAGCTGCACTCTTCTATTTATAGTTACAATGCAATAAATGCAAAACAATATCATTATTAAAATGTTATGATGTTATTAATGCTTGCTTCTAAAATAGTCTTGCTACTAAAAGGAAGAAGTGTAGCATACATAGGAAAAATTTTTCATGATTTTCTCAAGATAAGTATTTTTATAAAAAATACTTCAGAAATTATACATGTGCTGCATTTACTTTTAGTCACAAAAAACTTTAAAAGTTAAAAAAAATAAGTTTTCATCATATAGTCTTTCCTGAAACACTATGGATTTTAATAAAAGGTTTCTTTTAGCAAGGTTTGATGAGAAGTATCATTTGAAAATACAGATGTTCATAATTTGAAGGAATGAAAAGTTATAATTATGAAATGTTTGAACTAAGAAAGAATTTTTACTTTGGTCAATTTCACCTATTAACATGCTTTTCTAAAGAGCCATTAGGAAACCCACAGCTAATTACGAGATATTCATGAACTTGAACAGGGTTAGTGTGCCTATGATGAGGTGACTTCAGGCCCCTGTTGCCCCCAAATATCTCTCCCAATAGCTTAATGGTTGTCCTCTTCTCATTATGTTGGCCCCAGACCCAACATGAAATAACCAATATGAAATAATACCAAATTAAATTTGGTATTATAACTTCCATAAGTATGCAATTAAAGTATCTGTCAATAAGAGACTAATAAAAAATGAATGCATGGGAGATAGATAAGTTCAAATAAGAAAAGATGTATAGGATAAATTGCTAAAGAATGTAAGGTGTAAGAGCATGTATTAGTTATCATCAGAGACATTTTGTAACTAAAATTTGTAACTAAATTTTTGTAACTAAAATATTTTGTAACTAAAATTATATGTGTGTACATTTATCACATATATACATGAATATATTTGTGGTATGTGTATGTGTTTCCCCAGGAGGTGATATGTAGAATTGTTGACAATGAATTCTGTACAACTTTGCAAGAGCACATGGTACTCTTGGTACCCTAATCCAGGAGGAAAGAGAATGAAGCAGTAAATTAAGTAGGAAGCTCAGAAATTGAGGAAGTATCAGCGGAATATTTCACTAACAAACGATGAGCTTTCAGAATGAGGACTGGGCCATAGTCTACTTCATGAATTAGCTGAGGGTCATTGAATCTGATGGCTATTTTAGAAATTACAAAATTAAAGCTGCATGTGTGCGCGCACACACACACACAGAGTATTGTTGTAGTCTATGTAGGGTAAAGAATCTGAACAACAAAGGAGACCTAATGGATTATTTCTAAGGGTGACAGCACCTGACATCAATATTTTTATTTTTCTATTCCATGATGGGTGATTTTTATATAGCAAGAAATTATCTAAACCAAACACAGCAGTTTTCTTTTATGCAAGTAAATTTCTACATACCCTATACTTTGACAGATCAATCCTCAGAGAGTTATGCAACTGGTCCAGTAGTTTTATGAATTTTTCCCTCTGTACAAAGCAAACACAAAATAGGAGAATGGAAATAAATGACCACTCTAGAGGCCTCATAATAATTCTGAGTTTTGTCTCTATTTTATAGAAAGGATCAGATATATTAATGACTTGTCCAAGATCATAAAGTTACTATGTGGCATAGCAGTGATTCAAACTCAGGTCTCTTTGATACCAAATTCATGTTCTTTTCAATAAGTCATACTTCCTCCTCTCTATGATGAATGAGAAATGTGTAATTGTTCTAACAAAGTATCTAGAGACTTGCATTTGGTAGAAAGAGATCAGACAAATAAATTGCCAGTACATTTCTCTATGTGGAATAATTCACAACAATACAACGTATCAGCAAGAGAAAATGCAACCCATTCTTCTTTTTATTCCTGTACTTCATGCCCCTTCTCCAGACAATATATTACAGTTTTTTACACTTCTCCCTCCTACGGAAGTGGGAGCAGGTGTTGTTTTTGTCAAAACCAATTTCAAAAAAAATTTTCTTTTTGGAAGCAAATGTAGACTTTATAATCTGAAAGGATCAATTGCTTTTTAAGGCTGTGTATGATTTAGTGTTAAAATTAGTATAAAAATGCAGCCAAAAAACTGCCGTTGCTTCCACTTGATGCAGTATCAGTGTTGAACTGTCCTCTTCACAGAAGTATGTGAAGATGGTGAGAATAAAGAGTTTTTCTCTTATTAAGTGTATAGTTAAAGTTGGATGGATTAAATAAAAACAAAATCAAAACACAAAAGTCACACATGCAAACCTTAGAGGTAGACACTCCACTATTCTGAATTGCAGTTTTCTCATCAAAAATAAAAAAAAAAATGGGAGAGGTAAGATTAAATGACATAAAACATCCCTGCCAACATTAATATTCTGTAAACACCAAATTGCACTTTGGAGGATATTGACAAAAATGAAAACTTTTCCCAGTAGTTTCACATAGGAGGTGGATTTATGGGGTATATAAGTCACTGATCTTGATGGAGTGAGCTGAATATTAACAGGAGGTGGTAAACTGTTCCTAAGCTGACACTCCAATTTTCTGAATGAACTGCCATCATCAGATTTATACATCAGTGAAGAAAGTTTGAGTATCATCTCTGTGTTAACCTCTGTGGAGGCAATAGAGGAGCCTGAGAAATAAGTCCTGCCTTCCAGAAGCATGCAATCTGGTTAGGCAGGTTAAGACCCTTTATCCCAACAAAGCTACAGAAAATACAGATGAGTTGAACGTCTTAGATCTTTCTCTGCCACTCTCCATTATACCTTCCCAGGGGATGAGGCGAACTATGCAGCCCTTTCTTTTTTTTTTTTTCAAAAATAGGAGAAAGTTTATTTAAAAAATGTTTTGTAATAGAATAAGTCATCGAAATTCTTAACATTTCCATATTATTAATCCTTTGTTTTCCAAGACATCTCCAACTTCCATGCATTTGGGTTGGTGGCCCTCAATCCAGATAGCAAAAGAGAACCACTAAAATAATTAGTTTAGGCCACAGTAAAGTTAATCATTCAGATGGTTATCAAAGTGAGTGCGATTCGTATCACATCTCTGGATGCCTCATGTTATCTCTGTGATTGGCACAAATCATCAAGATGGTTGAAGTGACTGATCAACCATACTATGGCCCAAATCATTGGCCCTCTTATACTCACTGGGGCAAATGGTGCTGATTGTCTGCCCAATATCCATTCTTCCACTGCTTCTTACTAAAAGAATGTCGTATGTCAAATGTGCCCATATGAAATGCTCACCTTCTCAGAGCCCTTTTCCCCCGAGGATGACCACATGACATGGTTTGGCCAATGAGATGTAGACAGCTTATTAAATAAAATAGACCCAGCTACCATACCACCAACAACTTACTGTTTTGAAATATTTAAAAAGAGTGCTTGGCAGATAGTGTTTATTACATTAGTGTTTGCTGTATAATTCTTTGTTAGGTATACCTTTCAGACTTTTTAACTTTTGCCCTTTGTGCTTCTTCCCTTTTTCCACCTAAAACTCTAATAGGCTCCAGAAGATAGAGCACTTATTTCATGCCCATTAGATGAAAATGGAAAGAATGAACGGAGAAAAAAAGGATTGCCTACATCCATCCTACCCCTACTGCCCACTCTTTTAAAATATCACAATACTGAGTAGCTATACCAGCTCTGAATTCCTTACGTCTGAACTTAGTTTCCATGGGTGGGGGAGCAAAGGGGGAAATCTTATTAAGTTAAATGTATTTAGTGAGTTTCTGTTTCATGCAGTTGAACAGAATTCTGACTGATACAATCCACACATTTGGTTTCCCTACCTAGTCTTCGGTGCCCAGCTGGAAAATTTATGTTCAAGGAAAATAGAAAACTGTGAAGAAAACTGCTGGGCTTCTTGTCACTGAATCCAGAACAACATCAGGTGATGTGAAATTAAAAGTACGCTGCTGATTGAATTTTTACAGAGATTCTTTAAACAGCAGGACAGCCTGAAATTTCATTTTATTTACAACAATTTCTATTTAACTAGAGTGAGATTGCCTTTGCAGAGCAGAGGAGGCCTACTGCCTGTAGGGTGTGATTTGAGGAATAACGAAAGACTGTGTGATTAAAAAATGTTTCCCCGAGGGACATGGCACAATATCTAAAACTGCCACATTATTCAGTTTTTTTATTAAATAAGGTCCATATATCTCTAGTAGGGGAAAATCAATAATAAAAATAATAATAAATATTATAATAGGTTCACAAATACAGTTAGAAAGAATAAGATCCAGTGTTTGGTAACACAAAGGGCAACTATAGTTAACAATAATTGGTTGTGTGTTTCAAAATAACTAAAAGAGTGGAAGTGGAAAACTCCCAACATGAAGAAATGATAAAAGCTTGAGATGATAGATATTCCAGTTATTCTGATTTTATCATTACATATCGTATGCATGTATCAAAATTTATCTTGTACCCCATAAATATGTACTACTATTATGTATCCAATTAGAAATTTAAATAAATTTTTAAAAATAAATAAAAGATAAATTCAAGCAAAAAAACCTCCCAACTTGGTTTAATTAGTTGACCAGAATAACTAGACCAGGGATTGGCAAACTGTCTACAAAGGGCTAGTTAGGAAATATTTTTCACTTTGCCAACCCTGTCTCAAGTATTCGGTCTGACACTGTAGCACAGTAGCTGCCAGAGACAATATGTAAACTAATAGGCATGATTGTTTTCCAATGAAACTTGATTTATGAATGTGAAAATTTGAATTTTAGGTAGTTTTAATGTGTCACAAAATAACAGTCTTTAAAATTTTTTTTCAACATTAGAAAATATTAAAAAAAATATTCTTAGCTTATGGGCCTTACAAAACCAGTTGGTGAGTTGGTGGACTGCATTTGGCCCACGGGCAGGGGGAAGAGGCAGTTGCTCCCCTGACTGTGCACGTTCAGGAAGTTCCCACCAGGATTTGGGGAACTGTGGAAGCAAAAGCTCTTGTAAGGAAGGAGTATGATAACCTCTGCTTCACTCTCAGCTTCTCTCATTATTTTCTTTCTTTCTTTCTCAAAGTCTGGCTTCAACAGCAGGGATGAATTTAACCACAAGCTAATGATGCTTAAGCTCCTCAGCCCTCACCTGCTTCAGCATCCCTGAGAGGAGCTAGCCATGTATTCATGCTATCTTAGATTTTTGTAAAATTTTCGGGAATAAGATAAAAATAATTCAGAACACAACAAGCAAATTGTAATACTTTTTTTCCAGATCATACCAAAACCAGCAATTCATTAAGAAAGACTTTTCAAACAGAAGTAATGCATAGGCAATTTTGATAATTTTAAAATAATTCAATTAGTCTTAGACATATGAACATACTGGACATACATTTACAGCTCTTATTGATTTGAGATTAATTCTGATACCAAGAGAAATATCATACAATTATGGAATACTACTAAAATGATGCTTTCAATGACAAAATAATTAATAAATTTCACCAATTCAAAGTATATTTAAAGAGTCCCTTCACAGGAAAACTTGAAAAGCATTGAAATGTTATTGTTCACTGATGAAGACATCCTTAACTTCCCCTCAGCCTGGTTAGACAGGCTTCTTCCTGACTCTAGGTCTCAACCTCCGTTTTCTTAAAGCATTTTATTTAGAAAACTTTTAACTGTAAATTATTTTTCTGCCCCTTCACATGGAAATATTTTGTAAAGCCTCTTGCTGGTTTCATAATCCAAGAATGTCTTCCTGAAAGACTTGGGAGCCTTCCCTTTGAAATGTAATCATCAAGGAGAGAGCACTCCTACCTCTGACCCTCCTTGGGAAGATAGGAGCCTAACTTCCATGGCTGTAATTAGCAAACGAAGATGGCCTAATCACAGAAGAAAAAATGGCAAACTCACAATTACTCAGTGCACTGGTTACATCCCATTGATCAACCTCTCCACTATCACCCTTCACTACTTTCTCCTTATTTTAGTCCTGCCTTTCATTTCAGTGGAGGTGAGCTCTAACTGAGCTCTGACCTCTCTCCCCTATTGCAATAGCCTTGAATAAAGTTCACTTTGCCTGTTCAACTTTGTCAGCTGTAATTTTTGCTTTTACATCACATATAAAAAAAAATTGGTGTTTTCCCAAATTTTGTGAAAATTACTAAAATGCATGTGGCATTGTGAAACTGAAACAAACTCTTCTAAGGTGTTCATTTAAAAAAGGCAACTCTGCTAAGTAAAAAAAAAATGTAAAAATAATATTTCAATTTTTTGTCATATGAAGTGATCAAAGAAAATGTAGCCAAAAATGTCCTGAAAGAAAATATTATAAGGTTGATTAGTCAATAAAAATATCACTTATACTTGGTTATATATATTGAGCATGTATATACTCAAGTTAAAAAAAAGCTCAAAAATATCAATTTTACTATTGATTTATTTGATATTTGTATTTCAAGATAATTCACTAAATATATTTCCTCTTTAGGAAATTTCACCTTCAAAATTAAAATATTGATTGCCTGCCACCTCATGGAGCTTTGTTCCTTTTCAACTCCTGATCTACCCATGAGTGCCTTCAATACACATAGAGACACTTTATCTAATAAAGTTATTTGTCAGGACTCCAAATAGCATTTACACTCAGTGATGTGCTGGTAAAGTGGCTCTCTGAAAGCAAAAAGCCTTGATTTTTAGCATTTGCTAACTTTAATGTTGTAAATACTTTTAATATGTCCAATTTCAAGGATGGCTGTGTTTAACAACCAGCTTGCAATATTCCTGAACATTTACCAATCAGTTCTCATGAGCAGGTACCAGCCAGCTGTAGCATACCACTATTCTACAATCAATTTTCAACAATCTACTCCCTGAGTTACCTTTTGGACCTGAGACTTCACTTTCCAAATGTTAACTGAAAGGTGCTATTGATACGTTCCTCCCACAGTCCTCTGTCTCTGCCTGTTTTCTCTCCTCCACTTTCTCTGTCCCTTTCCCCACTTCTCCCCTCATTCTCTCTTGCTATCCATCATGCTTCTCATGGTTCCACTTACCAAAAACTAGAGCTAACGGCAAATCACTTTACCTTCACCCCATTATCTTTATATGAATTTCCTTACCTTCCCATGGCCTCTTTTCTGCAAAATTTCAGCCTAGAGTCAATCCAACAATCGGCTATATCTCCTCATAGATCAGCGTCAGAATGCTGACACACCCTAAGAAAGTCTCACAGTGACAAGAATTGTGACAACAAATTTATAGTGCCCAACAGCAAATGACACTTTTAGCTTTACTAAGAATTTTTTTTTACATGTCCCTGAAACATTCTTTTTTGTATTCTCCTCAGTAGCTTATCCAAACTTTTACCACCCTCTTCCCCTCTGCAACCATTTCACAGCCCTTGTTTTGTAAATGAGCAATTCTTGGCCTTCCAGACAACTTTAAAGAAGGACTAAAAATAAGGTACAACTACCCCAACTTTTCACTTCTATATCAAAAGCTTAGTGTTCTCTGCAAGTACTCTCACACTATTTCCTCGAATTTCAGAGCAGAGCTTGTCCTTTCTTGTGCTAAAGGCTAGCCTCTCCTTCTGCCCTCATGACTACACTTCCTTCCTTTCCTCTGAGATAGTACTTATAGTCACTTATTCTCCCATCTGAGAAATTCGCAACCTCACTCTTGCAACTAACTCCTTTCCTAACACTATAAACATGTTTATATTTACCTTATTAAACAGTTTAAAAATCCCTACCCAAGCAGAGAATAAAAATAAAGTCTCTTTTTATATGGAAAAACCTTCTTACTCTTGCCCAATCTCTCTTTTTATCTTCTCACTTAAGTTCCTTGAAAGAATAGTCTATCTCCTCACCCAATTTCAACCTTTCTTTCAGAATTTTGTTATAAAGTTAATACAGACTTAAGGTATTTTATAAAAAATTTTAGACATCATTCTCAGCAAAGTAACACAAGAAGAGAAAACCAAACACCACATGTTCTCACTCATAAGTGGGAGTTGAACAATGAGAGCACATGGACACAGAGAGGGGAACATCACACCCTGGGGCCTGTCGGGGGTTGGGAGCTAGGGGAGGGACAGCATTAGGAGAAATACCTAATGTAAATGATGAGTTGACGGGTGTAGCAAACCAACATGGCACAAGTAAACCTATGTAACAAACCTGCACGTTGTGCACACGTACCCCAGAACTTAAAGTATAATAATAACAAAAAGACTGTTGTATAAAGATTAATACAAAACAAAACCAACAAAATGTCAGCTATAATCCAACCAGGTGGCTATATCATTGGTATTTTAGCACATTTCCTTCCAGTCTCATCTCTAAACCTGTATGTGTGTGTGTGAGTGTGTGTATGTGTTTTCAGTGTTGGAATTAAATTGCATAGAGAGTTTTTTAGCATACTTTTTTCATTTATCATTATATCATGGGTGTTGCTCAATTATAGAACCTCTTCCATAAAAACCTGATTTTGAATGACTGTATCATATTTTAGTGAATAATTGAGCTTTAATTTATATCACTGTGCTTCTATGCCAGCGATATTCAATATTTTGGCTTCTTTGGAAGAAGAAGAATTGTCTCAGGCCACACATAAAGTACACTAACACTAATGGTAGCTGGTGAGCAATAAAAATATCATGCATAAGTCTCATAATGTTTTAAGAAAGTTTACGAATTTGTGTTGGGCTATATTCAAAGCCACGCTGGGCTGCATGTGGCCCACAGGCCATGGGTTGGACAAGCTTGTTCTATGCCATTCACTGAACAAACTTCATGAAATCAGGCTTCAACCACAATTGCTTCACTGACTGATGACCTTCTGCTTGCCAAATTCAGTGGGTTAATTTCATTCTCCATTTTACTTGAACTCTCTATGACAGTTAATGATATTATATACTACCCCTTTCCCAAAATCGTTTACCTTATCTTTTACATTATCACTTTTTTTTTTTTTAGAGACAGGGTCTCATTCTGTCTCCCAGGCTGGAGCGCAGTGGTGAGATAAAATCACATTTAAAAAAAATCATTGTCATCCAATTGGTCTAGCCAGTTTCCTGGATAAACTTTGCTTGCATCTCTTCTGTACACCCAAGGGTTCTGTCCTTTTCACTTTATTTTTGAACATGTTTCATCCACATCATGATTTCAAATAAGATTTATACATGAAAAGGTCTAAATGTGTAATGGTTTTCTTAAAGACTTGTTTTACAATTCTCATAGGTAAGAAAGCTTTTTCCACTGGTTTATTTTTTTGAGTCTCAAAATGTGTGGGTTATGTACCTTTGAAAAGGATCAAGAAGGGAGCATATAATTGTCATTGAGTCCCAGATGACAGAATCAGCTTTAATAGTTAGGTGAATAAAAACCTGAGGCTCCAATGTAGAGGCAGGATATATACTTCAGTATATTTTACTCATCAAATGGCATTATTTTCAATAGCTAGAAAAATATAGTCAAATTTACATACCAAATCACCAATTTTTCATGATGTAGTTTGAAGAAACATTTCTCTTTCTTTTGGTCCTATTCTATAAGTTATTGGATTTACAAAATGAAGTTTGTTATAACTACATTGCCACTGAAATACTAAAATGTGCTGAAATCAATCTGCTCTCTCTTCTTTGGGGCAGCAGGAAGAAAAGGAGCATGTTATCTAATTTTCCTCCAGGTAGTTTTTATGGTGGATATTAATCGCTTACACACATCTTTCTCAGAGGGAGAAAGGCTCAGTGTTCCACGATGTTGACTTATTCTTCACAATATACACAGACGGAATATTAGAAGCAAAACAATTTCATAGCACAGAATGTTTTACATCATAGGTGAAAATCCCAAGACGACATGTGCTGTTACTAAGATGAGGTTTTTATAACAAAACTGTTCTATGATCTGGTATTTGGTAACAACAGGAGTTCGTTGAGCTGGTTAGGGAGCGTTCTTTGGTTCTAGCTTCTGCAAGAGTCAATCTGTCTAACAAAAGTAGCTGATACTGTAGGTTACACTGTAGGTAAGGCAGGAAAGACAAAATCCTCATATTTTATGCAATGACACTTTTAACTTTTATCAACTGGCTTGCCATCTTGTATCTCATTTTATCATTATTTTAAATTTGAGAAACATGTTAAAGTAAGAATTATCTTCTTCACTGAACGTGTTGAGGAACTGAGGCTTTTATGACCAAAGTGACATGCTAAATTTCAATAAAAACAGAAACTCCGTAACTCCTAACCCAAAGAGTAGTCTTTACTGGCATTTTATTTGATTTGGCATTAAATAGCAATTTTAGTTTCCTTTGATTATTCTAATTCACTTCATACACCTCACGTGCACTTCTCTCTTAGAGGAAAAGGACAGAAAAAGAGTAAACACAGGAACACATCTTTTTCCCTACTGTGTTTTCTTTCACCCTTTTATTTGCTGTGTCTCAACTGTTTCTTTTCTATGACACATAACTCAAAATTTGAGTTCTAAACGATATACTCTGTAACAAAAATATATTCAGTGAACTCAATTGGAAGTACAGTGGAAACAATATGGTGCCATGAAAAATCACTTCTCCACAATTGATCTTAGTTTCCTCCATGACAAAAAAAAAAAAAATGAGAACAAAAAACCTGTCTCACAGGATTACTGAACAGTGCTACTGCCTACCCATTTGCCCTGGCCAGAAACCTGGGAGTATTTCCAGGCATCTTCTTCTTCCCTCTCTGTCCATGTCCCCAAACATACCAAATGCTATTGAGGCTGTTGATTTTATGACCTGAAAAACTTTGGTATCTATCCTCTCTTCTCCATCTCCACTTAATTTTGACTCTTACCACTTCACTAGAAATACTCTTAATTTACATCCTATTTCCAGTCTTGCCAATTTCAGTTACAGTATACTTGTAGAGAAAGTTACAATGATAGATGCAACAGACGAATTCTTGGGGCTCCTTCGATTCCCTGAATTTCTACTTTTCTTTGTTTTTTCTTTTTTATGAGATGGAGTCTTGCTCTGTCACCAGGCTGGAGTGCAGTGGCGCGGCCTCGGCTCACTGCAAGCTCCGCCTCCCAGGTTCACTCCATTCTCCTGCCTCAGGCTCCCGAGTAGCTGGGACTACAGGTGTCTGCCACCACACCTGGCTAATTTTTTGTATTTTTCGTAGAGACGGGGTTTCACTGTGTTAGCCAGGATGGTCTCGTTCTCCTGCCCTTGTGATCCACCCGCCTCGGCCTCCCAAAGTGCTGGGATTCCAGGCATGAGCCACTGCGCCCAGCCTGAATTTCTACTTTTCAATGCATTCTTGATGTCTTTGCATATGTCAGATGGACGGCCTTAATTAGGCACAGATTGTTTTTCTTAGGCTCCTTAAACACCTAGTATGTTTTACTTAGAGGATGTGCCACTATCCATCAGTACCAGAAGGAACCAATAGGAAGGGCAAATGGAGCCTAATATGTTCCAGAGAAGGCAGCCAAGCTCACACTGACTAGGGAACTGTATCTACAAGACAGTGAATCTGAAATGTTGAATACCAAATTCGCATACGTTGAGAATTCCCTATAAAGTCCCAGCATTCTCTTATAAAATGTATGTTTTTCCCTCATTGAAAAAGATCCTTTAAGATATGAAGATTCAATCTAATGAAAATTCCTATTGAATGTCAAAGTTAATTTACTAAAAAGTTTTCAAATGAATTTTGAACTGGAGCCCATTATGCTATTCCCTAAAATGTCCTTTCTGCGGTAAGATTCCAAGAATATCTTAAGTTCAAAGTCTCTTGAAATGTAACTCCCATAAGCTACTAGGAATTTTAAAGTTTAAAAGATTATACTTACACCAAAGTTGGTAGCAGCAAATCGATCTGAAGCAGAAACCTGTACATTTGTTGAAATTGTTGTGTGAGCATAAAAAGCATTTATATTAGCCAGCAAGGTGCTCATGACAGCAGGGACACCAGGGCACATGTATTTAGAAGACAGACATGAAAAGTGCCTGCAAGACAAAAAACATAATGTGCTTTTTAAACAGAAATTAATTAATTCATGCAACAACGGAGCTTCTAACATCAGCAATTAAGTAATTCCACAGCTACATCTATGAAAAGGAGAGAAAACTGCACAATCACTAATTGAAAGAAAAACAATTTCGGCCTTTTGAAAATTTCTAATTCGCAAATGTAAAGTGGCTTAATTAGAGTGTAATTTGCCCTTTTCGCCCATGGACGCTGCCGAGAAAGCATCGTTAAAGTCTCCCTTGCCACTGTTGTCATGTCGAAGTCAGAGTTTTCGAAAGAGCCTGAACAGCTGCAGAAGCTCTGCATCAGAGGGTTGAGCTTTGAAAAAAAAGCTAATGAGAGTCTGAGGAGTGATGGGGAACACTCACAGGCTGTGTGGTAATGAGACACCCAAACACCCAGCGCTCTGGGGACTTTGGGTTTGTCACATATGCCACTGTGGAGGAGGTGGATGTAGCCATGAACGCAAGGCCACAAAGGAAGAGTTGTGGAAACAAAGAGAGCTGTCTCAAGGGAAGATTCTCAAAGACCAGGTAACCATTTAACTTTGAAAAAGATCTTTGTGGATGGCATTAAAGAAGACACTGAGGGACAGCGCTCAAGAGATTATTTTGAACAGTACAGGGAAAGTGAAGTGATTGAAATCATAACTGAGACAGGGGCGAGAGAAGGGGTTTTGCTTTTGTAACCTTTGATGACCATGACTCCATAAATAAGGCTGTCATTCAGAAATACCTTACTGTGAATGGCCACAACTGTGAAGTAAGAAAAGCCCTGTCAGAGCAAGAGATGGCTAGTGCCTCACCCAGTCGAAGAGGTCAGAGGGGTCCTAAAAGCTTTGGTGGTGGTCACGGAGGTGGTTTTGGAGGAATAACAACTTTGGTCATGGAGGAAACTTTAGTGGTTGTATGGCTTTTTTGGCATCTGTGGTGGTAGTGGATATGGTGGCAGTGGGGATGACTATCATGGATTTGGTAAGAATGGAAGCAGTTTCAGAAGTAGTGGAAGCTACAACAATTTTGGCAATGATAAGAGTCAATCTTCAAATTTTGGATGAATGAAGGGTGGAAACTTTGGAGGCGGAAGCTCTGGCTCCTGTGGTCATGGAGGCCAATACTTTGCCAACCAGGAAACCAAGGTGGCCATGGTGGTTCCAGTAGCAGCAGTAGCTATGGCAGTGGCAGAAGATCTTAATTAGCAGGAGAAGAAAGCCAGTGAACTGACAAGGAAGCTATAGGTTACAATGCAGTTGTGAATTCAGCCAGGCACATGGTGACAGGGCCTCGCTGCTGTCAGAGAAGATGTATTTTAGACAATATTCATGTGTATGGGACAAAATCTCAAGGATTATATTTATGACTAATTGTATAACAGGTTATTTTAGTTTCTGTTTTGTGTAAAGCATTCTAGTGAACGTTTTTAATGCACATTTTTTTGCACCCTTGATGTTGATTGCTAAATGTAATAGTTTGATCATAATGTGGAATAAATGTGTCTTAAAAAATAGAATGTAATTTGCCACAGAGAAGTGTAAACTCAACTTTGAATATTGCATGTACACACCAAAAGTACAATTTCCAGTGGAATTTAGCACCATCAGAAAGCAACTGTGCAGGAGTCTCCCTACTTCCTCATCCCCGCTTGGACTTATTTTGGTTCCTAAAATGCTATATTTTAACCAAAATGTTCTTTTGCATTTGCATGCCTCTCACAGTTGTAAAGTAGCAAGACACCCTCCTCTCATTATACATTGAATGAATAAGTCAGTTTAACCTATGACTTGAGTCCAGTTTGTATGATTTTTCAGAAAGAAATATCTTCTGTAAGCAATTCTCTTTTCTAAGCACTTTGTTACAGACAAGATTTAATTAGGCAAATGGATGAATAGTGAGAACAGATTGAATAATGCCAGCTTTATGCTTAAAGATCATTTCTTTTAAACCTTGAATAATGGTATCATTTATACCCATCAGAAGCATCAAGGATCCAATTTTGTTATTTCTCTCAGGGAAACCTGTTTCATTTGAACTACAACAAAATACTTGAAAATAGAAAGCACAGCTTATGATAAAAGTGAAAGATAAAATATACATGGAGGAAAGAAAATTTCACTATATAATGTGATGCTATGTTGCTCTCATATCTTACTATGCCACCAAGGAATCTAGACATTTCTGAATTTTGTATTATTGAACACATACATACATAGCTGCCCTGAGTGGCACTCTCCCAAAAAATAAATGATCATCCTGAAAACTGTGGCTTTTCTTAGATCTTAACCAGGCACCTTGCTACCCACTTGTCATAACACTGATGAACAAAAAAGGCTAAATCTTTAAAGGTGCATCTTTAAGAATCACAAATAAAAATTTATGCTATGAGAGTTACATGATTTGTGCAACTTAACCTTGGATTTAGATTATTAATGACTGCTTCTTTAAGGAAATGATAAGTGTTATGACTCTATCATATACTGAATTGATTATAATTAATATTTATTAAGAATTCACAAACAGTATCATTTATTTAACAAAAAAATTAGTTAAAAACAGAAATTAAAAATTCTTAGAGCTCTGCTATCACATTTCTTTTTTTTTTTTTTTCCACACTCCCATGTGTATTGAGGCAAAACAGTCAAGGAATAGAATCAACCTAAGTATCTATCAATAGATGAATGAATAAAGAAAATATGGTTATATACACAAGAGAATACTGTTCAGTCATAAAAAGAAGGAAATCGTGCCATTTTCAACAACATGGATGAACCTGGAGGACATTATGTGAAATAAGTCAGACACAGAAAGACAAATATAGCATGATCTCACTCATATGTACAATCTGAAAAGTTGAAGTCAGAGAAGTAGAGAGTTGAAAGGTGGTTACTAGAGGTTGGAGCAGTTAGCAGGTGCAGGGTTGGGAAGATCCTGGTCAAAGGATATAACATTTTATTTAAATGGGGGGTAAGTCCTAAAGATCTATTTTACAGAATGGTGACTATAGTTAATGATGACATATTGTATTTGTGAAAAATGCTAGGAGAATGGATGTTAAACGTTCTCCCACAAAAATGATAACTATGTGAGATGCGCATATGTTAATCAGCTAGATTTAATCATCCCACAGTGTATATGTTCTTCAAGGCATCATATTGTACATGATAAATATGTATAATTTTATCTGTCAGTTTTTAAAAAAACTAAATGAATTTGAAAGAAAGTGACACAATTATTGAACATTGCTCACTACTTAAAAGTCATCTGAGGGAAAAGCAAATGCAATATGGGAAGATTAGAAGTATCAAAAACCACCCTTTCCCTAATTTGAGATGGTTAAGCAAATATCTTGATGATAAAAATACCCTAAGAAACTATGGCTTTTGAATGCCAGAGCAATGTTTCATGACCAAAATGAGAGGTTAATAATTCATAGGTTATATGTGAAAATTTGTATAATTCAGGAAACATCATGTAAATAAGTGCAGTCTTGAGTTATATAGTTTTATACAATCTTTGCTACACATTTATCATTAATGCTAACATGTTGTTCACAGAAAAATTAGAAAACAGTAACATCAAACTTACATTCACACTTTAAACTTCTCTTTTAAAAATAACTTCAATGGATAGTCAGATAGTAATTATAATACATTCATATATGAAAATTGATTAGAATTAGTATTAGAATTTATTCTAAGAGTTTTCTAGTATTTAACCATTTTTTTTTTTCCTATTAAAGCCATCTGGTCAGAGTACTGTTTCTTCATTGGCTATGTACTTACTGTATTCCTGGCACTCTTCTTAATGGTAAGGATCTGGAGTTGATTAAAACATAGTCTTGATGTAATAAAATGCATACTCCCAATTAACAAGCACATACCTCAAATCCTAATTTTGTTGTACAGCGGAAAGTGCAATCACAGAGGCAGCCAAAAGGTTTGGGTGGGCCATGGGGTAGAGGAACAGGCCTGGAGGTGCAGGACAATCCTCCAAAGGCCAAACTGAGTCCCATAGTGGTGAAGAGAGGAGAAGTCAGAGGGAAACACAAGGAATACAGAATGAGAGTTGAGGTAATGATCATGAAAGAGTGAAGAGCTTAGCGTCTCTACAAGTTGGTTCAACAAATATTTACTGAGCACACCTAAATGGCAGAGACTATATTAGCTTTGGATATGCAGGAATGAATCTGCTTATAGACTGCTGGCGGAATCAGTCATGTAATACGTTTAATACAGTTATGCAAAAATATGAAAAAGGCATAGCAGAGTGCTATGAAGACACTGAGTTAGAATGCATATATCACAGTCTGGTGAGGAGGAGCAGGGGAGACGTCTTGAGATTAGGCTGGGCTAACAGTCAATGAATGACTAAGAGATAGCCAAGCCTGACTCAGGGTTTGATACCATTGATGGATAAAGAATGTATTCCAGAGGAATGGAAAAGTACAAATCAAGGCACTATGGAAAGAAATAAAATATTGTATAAAGTTAACTCTAGTAATTTTAGGTTAACAGAGCACAAATTTCCAGGAGAACACTTAGGATTGGTATGGCTAAAGATAAATCTGAAGGGTTTATAGAGAGTCTTGTGTAACATGTTAGATAAATTGGATCTATTCTAGGCATCAAAAGACATTTTTGGACAAAGTTCAAAATGGTACAGAGTAAATATAAGTTAAAAAGCATTAGCAAGGAACTTTAGTTCTTCAACATGTAATGGGAAGTGAAATAATCAGATCTGGTTTTTAAATAGGTTAATTTGATAGGAGGACCATGGAGGAGGATGAGTTTAAGGAAGATGAAAGTAAAGAGTCCAATTAGGACTCTATGGAGAGAAGAGACGATGGATGTCTTAACTAGTAGTAGTGTGTAGATGGTGATGAGGAAATGGATTTGAGAAATATTCACAGATGAAAAACTGTTAGGACTTAGAATTGATAGAGAGGGATGAGGAAGAGAAAAGGTTAAGTTTCAAGGTTCTAGTTTGAGTGACTACATGAGTGGTTCTTCTGCCAAGTGAGCTGGGAACTAAAAAATGGAAAAAAGTTGAAGGTGGAGGGATGATGTATCCAGTTAATTATGAGCTTAAGGTGCTCACAGAGCTTCCACGTAGGAATGTTACTGGTTTTTGGAGACATGGACTAGACACCTAGATTTGGGATCATCAGCATGAATTATCAGAAACCATGAGAAAGGATAAGATTATCTAGGGAAAATATGTACAATAAACGAAGAAATGTTACAGAATGTCACCTGGGAAATAGCAATATAAAAGGAAATTATACAAGAAGAAAAAATAGTAAATTCTATAATTGAGACTAAATAAATACTAGATAGGTAAAAGGAAACCCAGGAAACTGGAATCAGGATAATCTTGATAAGAGGATGATTGATACTGTTAAGTGCAGTAAGAGTCTTATAAAATAAGGACAGAAAAGAAGTTATTGGACTTGACAAATAAACATCATCATGACCTTAGCAAGATCAATGTTAATAAAGTGACAAGAGTTTTCACTAAGAGGAAATAAGATGAAAAGTGAAGAGGTGCCAGGGGATGACCAAGGTAAAGTAGGTCAAGGCCAAACCTTGATTGGTACAATATCTGGCCAAGGAGTTTGGATTTTCTCATGTGAACTATATGACGTTACCTGAGATTTCTGCAGAAAGAACTAGCATTATCAGATTAATTTGAAAAGATGACTCTGAAGTGGTATAAAGAAGGATTCAAACGAGTGGGTAGTGGAAGCAGAAAAACAATTTAGGAAGTGTAGAAGTGAAAATTGACACTCCTGCCATGCTTCCAATATGAATGACCACCTCACATACCACAGTCAGAAGGAAAAAAATACTTTGCACCTGGAGATAATTCAAATATCACAGAATTACTGTCTGCTTCTGATCTCTAAAACACAAAACCTTGAATTTTTCTGCAGTACCCAAACTTCCTAACAAAACAATTTTAAGCCTAATTTTGACAATGTTGTAACTGAAGATTTAGAATGATCTCTGAAAATATAAAACCAAGTGGGAAAGTTGCTGTTCCCATCATGAACAGCGTGAAAACACCAAGTAAACTAGGTAAGCTTAGTAATTGCAACTTAGTCTTTAAATACTAAATTGCTTCTGTTTTGCCAATGTTTCTGAAGTCTAAGGTCCTCTCTGTATTTGTTGTAACATTTCTTTCCTTTTCTATTTTTTTTTTTTCTTTAAAGTCACAGAGCAGGTAAGGTTCTCAAAGACTGGAATTCACGTAATGTATCTCTAGAGACTCCTTCTTAACCATCTACCACAGTATAGCTTCTCTTAATTTATCCTCCTCACTCTTTTTTTTTTTAAATTCTTTATTTTTAATTGACAAATAAAAATGACATGTTTATCATGTACAATAGGTTGGTTTGAAATATGTGTACATTACGGAATGGCTGAATCAAGCTAATTAACATTTGCACTACTTCCCATACTTATCTTTTTTTTGCGGTGAGAAAACATAAAATCTATTCTCTTTGCTCTTTTCAAGAACACAATACATTGTTATTAACTATAGTCACCATGTTGTAAAATGAATTTCTGGAATTTGTTCCTCCCATCTAACTAAAATTTTGTATTCCTCGACCAATAGCTCCACAATCTGCCTCCTTTCCCTAAGCCCCTGGTAATCATCATTCTGCTCTCTATTTCTATGAATTCTAGTGTTTTGTTGTTTTTTTTTTTTTTGATGCCACATATAAATGAGATTATGCAGTATTTGTCTTTCTGTGCCTGCCTTATTTCCCTTAACCATAATATTCTCAGGGTTTAACCATCTTGTTGCAAATGACAAGATTTCATTTTTTTTTTTAAGGCTAAAAGTATTCCATTCTGAGTGCAGACTACATTTTCTCAATACATTCACCCACGGATGAACACTTAGGTTGAGTCCATGTCTTAGTTATTGTGACTAATGCTGCAATGAACTTGAGACTACAGATATATCTTTGACATAATGATTTTATTTACTTTGGCCCTCTCTCTTCAATATTGCGTATTGCTTGTATACGTATCTGTTCTTTCTGGAATGTGTTTTGTTTATGCTTTGATGGCTTTTGAAAGAAAAAAAAGCACTGTGTTATTGATTTGTTTGACTTATTCCAAACAAACAGGACATATGCTTGAGTAGGACAGTTTATAAAAACATCCAACTTATTTAATGATATTTTAAAGTTTTATTATAGGTTTATACAGTTTTACATGATATACTTTAAAGGTTATGCAGTTTTATTTTAATAAACAAAGAGAAATATAAATAATTATTAGTTTATCAAAGAATAAAAAAACAAGTTGAATTATCTTTCTTCTTAGTACTTAAGGTGACAAGGAGACTCTTACATCAACGATAGGCAAAATTTGAATTAGCAAAATTTAAGATATATATCTGGCCCATATTTAGCACATTGTTTCCTTGTACATATTAACTGACCAACAAACATTACTTAATTAAAACAAATTAAAGTAATATGAACCAAAATATAAACTAAAGGTATTTATGTAGAGTTAGGGAATAAAGGACAGATGCTTGAGTATGACAGTTTATAAAAACATCCAATTATGTTGTGAAAATGTGGCGGAAGTACCTAGCAGTTAACACTGTAATAACAATGAATACTTTGAAGGCGAATAATATTCTACTTATAATCAGTATGCTGAAAGCAGCATTTTAACTTTTCTAAAGCATTAGGCAAGTATTCCTCTTAGAAAGCTGACAGAAATATTTTACATTTTTATTAAAATTTAACTGAGGTGATTTCTGGGGTATAATGGATGGTAGCTAGCTGAATCTGATTCAGTCCCTCTAAGCATCCCATGGAAACTTCCGAGAAAACCAAACAGGATGCAAAGTCACAACAGTATTAGAAATGAAGGTTACCAATCAAAGATTTCTCAGTTTCTGGAAGGAACTTTTTCTAACTTTAAGTGGCTGGCTAGATGGGGAACTATTCAGCGACTGCTAGTATATAAACTCCCAAAACAGTAACCTGACCAGAGAGGAATGGGAGGGTATTTCTAGAAACCTTCCAATGTCTGCTCTGTTTATCAGAGATCTGGGTCCTAGACTGTTGCCAAGCAAGGCTATCAATCCCTCCCTATTTCATGCTAATGGACTTCCCAGGAGGTAAAGCTGTTTCTCCTTTCCCATACCTTTTCACTTTATATCCATTAGAGTACAAAACTCCCAAGATTCTAATACTGCCTGTACAATAGGGAATGAGCAATGGGATGTGAGGCTACTTAGAAGAAAGGGCTGGAAGAACACTGGGAACAATATACCCTGGGGATTATGTAGAATCTTTTATGCTCTGCTTTTAGCAAGACAAAATTTATTGGTTGTTTACGTTGTTCAGAAAAAGAAATATGCTTAGAAAACCCACAAATAGAAGCTAAAAAATATTTTTCCCCAGTCTAAAAGAGTACTTCATTTGAACAAAGAAATAGCAGAAAGTGGAAAATTTTTAGGGGCTGGTCTTTCAGTTTAAAGTTTGCAGGTGGATGCTGACAACATCCAGGTGGTCAGCAAACATGTATTCAAAGAAACCCTGTAAGTTGCCAAAAAAAGCAGGATAAAAACATTTACTATCTCAACACACACACACACACACGCACACCAAACACAAATAGATATGTGTATATGTCTGCATGAAAACACAAAAACAAATACCAAGCAGGAAATGCTGCTAAATTATATGATCATAGTGTTATCTCTGGGTGGCATTATACATTTGTGTTATTTTAAAAATGTACATTGTGTATTTTTAAATGTAGCATTAACACATTTTATTACACTAACCAGAAAAAATATATAAAATATACATCTTAAATTTTGCTAATTCAAATTTTGCCTTTTGTTGATTTTAAGTCTCTTTGTAACCTTAAGCACTAATAAGATAATTTAAAATGTTTTGTATTCTTGTTTCACTAAATTATTTATTTCTATATATTTTCCTTTTGAAGAAAACTACATAACCTTTAAAGTATATAATGCAAAATTGTATAACCTATCATATTCTAAAACACCACTGAACAAGAATTTTGTTGAAGAAGTCAAACAAATCACAAAATGACTTTTCTCTTTCAAAATGTATTACTGACAAGTAATTTCTAGTTACAAGTACATGTCTCATGATATAATAAAATTACTGTAAAATAAATACCAGTTTAATTTTACTTAATAAAATATATCAAGAATTTTAAAGATATTAATGAAATTATCTTGGTGCATAAGTTCCTAAGGCAAAATAAAGGTATGAGAATGGTGAATATGTGAAAATCAAAAAAGGCTAATAAGAAAAACCCAGCATTTCACTTAATGCTACTTTTCTTTCCACTAGATATTTTATTACCAATTTCAATAACAAATTAGCATTACCATAGTTTTTCTTATGAGCTAATTAATCAGCAAAACTTTTGTTGTTTGATTGAAAGGAAACATAAATATGTCAAAAATTTAAATATGACTCATAAATTTAGTCATAGTTAAACACTTTTTAATACACCTAAAGATTAAAGATATAATACCTAGGACTTGTTGCCACCTCTTAGACTTATATTAAAATGATCTTGTTGGAAATAACTAGTGACTTGGGAATTAAACAGTTGAGAGCCAAGATTAAAAACTTAGTCATTTGATACTGATTTTACAAAATAAAATACTGAAACTGAGCAACAGAATTTTCAGGTCATTCCAATGAGTATAATTTTTTTCCCAGTTTGGTAAAAATACCTATCTTTTTCTAGAAACTGTGATTAAAAGCATGCTAAATTAAAGAAGGTAGTTCCTAGTACCAAAACAATAGTCTATGTTGAACTTGCCTTTTCATGACTCTAAATAGTAAATGATTAGGCAACAGATATGATAAAGATGGTAGTAGTGTACATCAAAGTACACATTTCTTGGATGGTTGAAGGAAAAAAGAAAAATAAACAATTCTTAAAAAAAGAAAAATATGAATCAGTATTAGTGGCTACGTTCCTTTGAAACCTTGAAGAAATGGTCAGCAAAGTGTGTGTGTGTGTGTGTGTGTGTGTGTGTGTGTGTGTGTGTATGTATGTATGTATCCATATAGTACGCGGAGGGGTGGAAGGAATCTGGGTGGCCAATTTAGAGTTAAAAGTACCAAGGCATAAAGATGCTTCATGCTAAACCTAGCCCTCTACTGTGACCTTAAAAAGTAACTTCATCACTTCTAGATTCAGTTTTTCCATCTGCAAAATGAAAGGATTTTTAGAAGATCCAGTCCTTACATGCTATGCCTTTCTGAATATAAATAACATGTTGGCTGTGTCCAACTACATTCATCACTTCTCTCCACCATCAACATTTGATTCTATTGCAGCCAGGGGTTAGGAAAAATAACAAGAAAGCACTGGACACAGAAGTCAGCCTGAGGCAATCTTTGCTCTTTGCAGAGCTTTCAGCTAATGGGCTTCTACAGGATGTTCAGTTTGGCAAGATGTCCGCCTCCGAGTTTGTGCGGGTTCTCTCTTTATGTGTAGTTACAGCCAAAGCAAACTTTTTCTTGCTTCTAACTATATCCATTGAAAATCATTTACTTTTATCAGCTACAGTTCTAATACTACTTAAATTATTCTCAGGGTGGAAATAGGATTAAAAGTACAACCAGTAATTAAAAATGACTGACTCAGAGGTGCTGCAAACCACCTCTTCAAAAACCAGAGAATATATCTTCAAAAAAAAAAAAAAAAGGTAAAAATGTACTGTTGCAATCTCTGGAAATGTTTAATATTCTCCTCTAGAGACATGATTAAAAACAATGCATTATTAACATTAAAACACTTGACTTTACTTTTGCAAGTAAATGGTGTTAGTGTCAGAAGAATTCAACAAATGAAATTTTAGTTCCATGGGAAAAGTTCGAGTAATAAACTCTAAAATGATGATACTTATTGCAAATAATGAAACATGGCACTGACATAAAAATAGACACATAGATTAAAGGAACAGAGTAGAGAGACCAGAAATAAATCCACACATTTACTGACAAATGATTTTCAACGAGAGTGCCAAGTGCACACAATGAGAAAAGGATAATCTCTTTAATAAATGATGTTGAAAAAACTGGATGTCCACATGCAGAAGAATACAATTTGACCCACCCTTATCTCATACCATATAAAATATCAACTCAAAATTGATTGAGGACTTGAATGTAAGACCCAAAACTATAAAACTACTAGAAGAAAACATAGAGGAAAAACTGCATGACATTGGTCTGTGTAATGACTTATTAACTATAACCTCAAAAAGGCAACAAAAGCAAAAATAGACGATGAGATTGCATTAACCTAAAAAGGTTCTTCACAGCAAAGGAAACAGTCAACAAAGTGAGGAGCCACCCTACAATGTGGGAGAAAAAATTTGCCAACTATACATTTAATAAAGGGTTAATATCAAAAATATAAAAGGAACTCAAATAATTAAACAGCAAAAAAACAAATAACATGATTAAAAATTGGGCAAAGGATCTGAATAGACATTTTCCCAAAGAAGACATACAAACGGCCAATAGTACATGAAAAATATTTAACATCACTAATCATCAGAGAAATGCAAATTAAAACCACAATGAGCAATCACCTCACTTCTATTAGAACGGCTATTACCAAAAAAGGTAAAAGATAGCAAGCCTTGGCAAGGAGGTAGAGCAAAGAGAATCTCATACACTGTCTATGGTAATGTAAATTATTATAGTAATTACAAAAAACAGTAAGAAGCTTCCTCAAAAAGTTAAAAATAGAACTATTATACAATTTATTATTTCCACTACTGGGCTTATAGCCAAAGAAAATAAATCAGTATGTCAAGAAATATCCGCACACCCATGTTTATTGCAGCATTACTCACAATAGCCAAGATATGGAATCAACCTAAGTGTCCACTGCCAGGTAAATGGATAAAGAAAATGTATATATATACAATGGAATAGAATTCAGCCATAAAAATGAAGGAAATTTTGTCATTTGCAACAACATGGATAAAAATGGAGAACATTATGTTAAATGATGTAAGCCAGACACAGAAAGACAAATACCATATGAACATCTCACTCATATGTGGAATATTAAAAAAAAAAAAAACAAAAAAAGAGGAACTCATTGAATTAGAGAATAAAATGGTAGTTACCAGGAGCTGGAGTTGACTAGTGGGGTGAGTGTTAGGAGATGTTTGTCAAAGTATAAAAATTTTCAGTTGGATAGGAGGTATAAGTTCAAAGTGTCTATTGTACAGCACGGTGACGATAGTTAATAACAATGCATTGTATTCTTGAAAAATGCTAACAGCTTGGAAGTATACTCATGACAAAAATAACTATGTAACGTAATGTATATATTAATTAGCTAGACTTAATCATTTTACAATGTATATATACTTCAAAACATCATGTTGTATATAATAAATACATAAAATTTTATCAATCAATTAAACAAAATTAAAAAGCGAATAATGAGGTAGTTACTGGCAAGTTTTTGGCTAAAGCAACTGCTACAAAGTTATTAACCATTAATTGTCAAAATATTATTGGCCTAATATATATTTCAAATAGCACATCTGGATTAATGTTACTTGCTATTGTTGAACAAAAAAATAAAACAATCCTCTAGCTCACATGCCAGTTCAGGGACAGGTGTCCAAAATCATACTGAACTTGTGGTTTTCAAAGAATAGAAATGCCTTTCATCTAAAGTTTAAAAATAATCAATGAACAGAAGATGAAGGTGATTGGAAAGATGTACCGAAAGGAGATTATGATTCTTAGATTGTTAGAAGCAATTTCAGAGATACTATGCAAAATGAAAGGGAAGACCATCTGCATTTCTGATGTTACAAATACACTAAAACAACGTTCATCACATTTGCTCCCCCAAATTCAGCTCAGCATTCTAACTTATCAATGATAAGTTAGAATTTTATTCATTCTTGTCACAAAGCTGACCCAAACACTTAAATGTCACTTCTCCTTTGACCAAAAACATCATAGCTTCTCAAAGATGCTATGGGTTGCTAGAATGCAATTATGGAGATTTTGAGTACAAGGGCAATGGTGTGTGATTGGAAAATAAATAAAAGGCACAGATTTTAGAGGAAGACAGAAGTTGAAGGACAAGTAAGGGTGGGACCCTCAGGCTGCCCATCAGCTTTCTCTGACACTTCTCATCTGTGCTTGGATTTGCTTCCTCTATACCTAGGCCCTTCCAGCCCCCATGTTTGTTATTATTTAATTTTTTCATTCTCTTCCCCCTAAATCAGGAACTTACTAGAGGCAAGAGCTATCTTTTACTGCTATTTCCCCATTGCCTTGTGCTGTGGTCTGAACAGTTGTGTTCATGAAAAACTCATCTGTTGAAACCTATGACTCAAGATTGTGGTAATTCAAGGTGAGGCTGTTGAGAGGTGATTATGTCATGAGTGGGGAGCCCCTCATGAATGGGATTTTAGTTGTCTTATGAAAGAGGCCCCAGAGAGCATTCATCCCTTTGGCCATGTGAAGCTTGCACACAGTGAAAAGATAGCCATCAATGAACCAGGAAATGGCCCTCATCGGACACCAAACCTGATGGCACCTTAATTTTGCACCTTCTAGCATCCAGGGCTGTAAGAAATAAATTTCTGTTGTTTATCAGCCACTCAATTTATGGTATTTTTTTTATAGCAGCCTCACAGACTAAGACATTCTATGTAAGTCCTTATACTTACATACTCAGAAAATGTCTATTGAATAAATTAATTTCGTCTTCTGGAATGTGAGGCTCATGGGAAACTAGACTGACTTTTTGCTTACTGCTGTAACCATAGAAACATTTCTGGCACATGATAGGCACTAAGTAAATATTTCTTAAATGAATGAAAGACGCCGTTAAGTAGCACTCTTTTTTTACAAGTAGACTCTTGGCTCAAGCAGTTAAAACAGACGGGTGACTTTAAAGTAATCTGTATCCAAACAGTTCTGATTTAAATATAAATTAGATAAAGATGGCCAATGTCAGGGTCCAGGTTGTTTGTTAAGCACATCAAGGTAAAAAACACTGACCTAATGCTTTCCTCTCCTTTGGTACTGTAGAGGCATAACCATAGCCTAACAGAATCTCAGACTTTGTGAGATATCTTAGCCTTCATGTTACAATAAATGACTAATTAAACACTCAAGAAAATGTATTTTCTTGACAGAAATAATCTCCAGAGGATGCTTTAATCCTTAATGACCGATATAAAATTCCCCAGATGTGTTCAGCTGTGAACAATTAGTCTTTCAAAACACTATTAGGAACATATATAATGCATATATTGATGAGAAGCATCAGTTGATGAAAAGCATCAAGAACTCCCAAAATATTGATGATGGAAACAAGTTCTATGCCTCACCCCATGATGCAAAATATGTGGAATGGTGTGTTCCTTAGAGAAGGGGAACAGCCTCTCATTCTTACTGTCATTAGTTAGAAAACTATTTTAGATGGATGGTTGCATTTGCCACGTGGGAACAAATTCTTCAGGTCCTTAATCAATCACCTGTCCAAACAGGAAAACTGCAATCCCTCTCCTACTGATGCAGGCTCCAGAACAAAGGGTCATTTTTATGTAATGGGTAGGGCTAATAATTGGTACCCTCACAGAAAATATTATGTGGAAAGAGGAGTGCTTTAGAGTAAGCTGGCGGTAACCTGGAGCACTGGGACGTTCAGTCCTAATGCTTAGGTTTACCAGCAAAATAGTTTCAGACTCTTTTGTCTGATGGGAAATTCACAGGAGAAAAATTCAATAGTGTACTACCAGACTATGACTTAAAACATACTTCCCCTTATTTACTTCTTCTCCAAATCCATCTTCAAAGAAATGGGAATGTGCTCAAAAGAAACCAAGAAATCTCTAATAAAAGAGGAAGATTATGAAGTTACTTGGGGATCTGGCTAACCCTAAAGAGTATTTAAATATCAAAAGAAAGTACAATTTGATTTCTGTTTTTGATCAAATGGTGTCTAGGAAAATCCACAGATTTAAGGAGTTTTGTCTTTTTCAAAACTGGTAAGTATCCTTACTACACAGACAAGATACCATTTCTTCCTTGGAGCTGAGTTTTCCAATTTTGTTTTTTTTAAGAATTAAGAGGAACTAATTCTGAGACAGGCTTCAAATGTTGCGTTCTAGGTTTTGTTGTTCTTTCATTAGTTGGTTGGTTGGCTTTCCGGTTACTTTTATTGTTGTTGTTCCTTGACACGAGGTTTCAGAACAACAGAAAAATACGGATTCATTAGTCAACTGGTTTAAATTAGAAGATAGATGTATTTATAAACAGTTTTTTTTTTTTTTTTTTTTCAGTTGAGTTAGTCCTTGACCAGCAATAGCTTAGGGCTCAAGTTACAGTTCAATTGCAAAAGGATCATTTTAAAAATATGGTGGAAACTATCTCTGAAAGCTGTATTTCAACTCCTGATTGAAAAAAAAAGTCAGTACTCTGAAACTTCCTCAAATTTTTAAAAATGATCAATAAATGTAGTGTGCTCTCACCCCTATTACAACATAAATGGTGACATAGAACCCTCTATCAGCTCAATTAAACTTTTCATTTTCACTTTGTTTTTGGCAACTGAAAAACTCTGGCATCTAGAAACACACTAGGAGAAGGCAAAAATAAATGGAATTCTGATAAACAACTTCTGCCTCTGATTCACTCAATTGCAAATATGTATTGAGTTTCTATCATGCAACAAGGGAACTTCTTGTAAAACAGTGATGAAAGATATGATTCCTTTCTTCAAAATTTCAATTTGTAAGTCCTGGAATAGAATTCAAGTGTACTCCTATGCTGTTCCATTCTATTATCTTTCCTGGATATAATTACAGATTACAATTATATTAACAGATTAAGATAAAATGAGTACATGTATATTTTTGTATAAAAACAGTAATTTCTAATAACTAATGAATACCAATAAATAATATTGGTATTCATAAAATCTTTATTGGTACAACAGAGATTGTATCTATGTTGGTAGTAATTTCCTTAGGATTAATCAGATTGTCAAAAGAACTTTTTTCTTCTGGCAAAGTAATGGAAAATTTTGTACTGACAAAGCAAAAATTGCATCAAAGTTAATTAGACAAGGGAATTTTTATTAAGGTTACTGCAACAGGGACAAGATCAGGCAAGGGTTTTTATTTAAAAAAAAAAAATTAAATCTCAAAGGAACAGAGAAAGAATTTACAACTGTAAGTTTTCTAAAGTAAATGCTCTAAGGGAAAGGAGGTCAGGGGCCTGTGGGTTTAGGTCATTTGGAAACTGCAACAGCTGGGAGGAGATGGACCTCAGGGCAATAGAGGTAGAAAGAAGCCTATCTAAAGTTTTGCTAAGCTGGGAAAAACATTGGGGTTGTCATGGTAAGTATTTAGGGCTAAAAGAAACATGTGATACATAAAAATGTTTTTAAATCAAATGTATAACCAAAAGTACACATAATCTACCACATTATTGTCACTGAAGTGTAATTGTCAATGAATCACAAAACCTAAGGCATTCTTTTTCTTTATTTCTATCTGCCTTGTTTTCACTCCTTAGACCAGTGAATCTATGACCCTCAGGCCCTCATGCCAAACCCTGACCAAATCCTGAGTTTCTGTTTTTTAAAATAAAGTTTTATCAGCACACAGCCATTTCCATTTATTTACTTCATATCTATGGCTCCTTTGCACTAATACTGCAGAGCTAAGCAGTGTAACAGAGACTGGTACAACTACAAAATATTTACTACATGGCCCTTTACAGGAAAAAAAAAAAAAAAATGCCAACCCCAGCTTTTACACAGTTGTCTAGTGTGAATAGAAGTTTTTGCCTTTCCTGAGAATTGTAAATACAATAAGACACAATTTACCTGCAGGTCACTTGCAAATAAATATCGAAAATATTTTTGAAAAATACTTATCTTTTACTTAGATTAAGAGGCAAGATTTACCACATTATACAATGTAATAAAATAAGGAAGGGCTAATTCTCCTCTTTTCAACCATCTACGTGATACATACTTAGCATTTTTCTATAGTCACATAACTATGTTTCTTAGAACACAGAAAAGATGGAAATGAACGAATCTAACATCAGCTCCCAGAGATATTTTGGAATAAATGTAACCTAATCTTTTCTTTTAATGGGATTCTATCCAGCAGCAGATTCTTTTGATTTTTTAACCTACCTACCTTTCTTTAGGCAGAACAATTCATTTCCCTTAGACCGTTCATCATAGTTGCATTTTAATTGTGCTGTGACTTTATACTAGGTGTTCTGAATCATAGCCTTTGGCATAGGATGGAACAGATGTCAAAGTCATGGACTCCTTTATGGTTGATCAATTATAAAACAAGCTCCCTCCAAAGTAGTGAGCTCCCTGTTACTGGATGTGGACGAACAAAGGGATGGTAACCATCAGTCAGGGAACCAATCACAAAGTTTCCAGATTTGAGAGGGAGGTTCTATCGGGAGATCTCTAAGGTTTCTTTGTTTTCATGTCTAAGAATCTATATATCTTTATTATTTAGCATAAGGACATTCTATGTACTGGAAAAGCATGCACAATTTCTCTATCAGTAATTATCATTCATGCTTACATTATGTTGTTCTAGAAATATGATTAGAGATTAAGGGCTATGAACAGCAAACTTTGAAAAGAAACACTGATAGCACTGAATCCATCAATTACTTTGGGAAGTATGCCCCATCAAGCTACCATTGACTTTCTTCACAGAATTAGGAAAAAACTACTTTAAATTTCATATAGAATAAAAAAGAGTCAGCACAGCCAAAACAATCCTGGCAAAAAGAACAAAGCTGGAGGCATCACATTACCTGACTTCAGTAACCCAAACAGCATGGTACTGGTACCAAAACAGATATATAGACCAATGGAACAGAACAGAGACCTCAGAAATACCACCACACATCTACAACCATCTGATCTTTGACAAACCAGACACGAACAAGCAATGGGAAAAGGATTCCCTATTTAATAAATGGTGTTGGGAAAACTGGCTACCCATATGCAGAAAACAGAAACTGATCCCTTCCTTACACCTTATGCAAAAACTAACTCAAGATGGACTAAAGACTTAAACGTTAAACCTAAAAGCATAAAAACCCTAGAAGGAAACCTAGACAATTCCATTCAGGACATAGATATGGGCAAAAACTTCATGACTAAAACACCAAAAGCAATGGCAACAAAGCCAAAATTGACAAATGGGATCTAATTAAACTAAAGAGTTTCTGCACAGCAAAAGAAACTATCATCAGAATGAACACGCAACCTACAGAATGGGAAAAAACTTTTGCAATCTATCCATTTGACAGAGGACTGATATCCAGAATCTACAAATAACTTCAACAAATTTGCAAGAAAAAACCAAACAGCCTCATTACAAAGTGGGCAAAGGATAGGAACAGACCATTCTCAAAAGAAGACATTTATGCAGTCAAGAAACATATGAAAAAAAGCTCATCATCACTGGTCATTAGAGAAATGCAAATAAAAACCACAGTGAGATACCATCACATGCCAGTTAGAATGGCGATCATTAAAAAGTCAGGAAACAACTGATGCTGGAGAAGATGTGGATAAATAGGAATGCTATTACACTGCTGGTGAGAGTGTAAATTCGTTCAACCATTGTGGAAGACAGTGTGGCGATTCCTCAACGATCTAGAACTAGAAATACCATTTGACCCAGCAATCCCATTACTAGGTATATACCCAAAGGATTATAAATCATTCTACTATAAAGACTCATGCACACGTATGTTTATTGCAATACTGTTCACAATAGCAAAGACTTGGAACAAACCCAAATGTCCATCAATGATAAACTGGATAAAGAAAACATGGCACATATACACCATGGAATACTATGCAGCCATAAAAAATGATGAGTTCATATCCTTTGCACGGACATGGATGAAGCTGGAAACCATCATTCTCAGCAAACTAACACAAGAACAGAAAACCAAACACTGCATGTTCTCACTCAAAAGTGAGAGTTGAACAATGAGAACACATGGACACAGGGAGGGGAATATGACACACTGGGGCCTGTCGGGGGGTGGGGGGATAAGGGAGGGATAGCATTAGGAGAAATACCTAATGTAGATGACGGGTTGATGGGTGCAGCAAACCACCATGGCACATGTATACCTATGTAACAAACGTGCACATTCTGCACATGTACCCCAGAACTTATAGTATATTAAAAAAAAAAAAAAAGAAAGGAACACTGATTTTGGCCCAGTCTTCATTCATCATTAAGATGATTGAAATTGACTGATTATCTGGGCCAGTATCTATTCAGTTCACATGAAAACGAGATCTTGTTGTTAATATGAAAAAAGTCATCTAATATATGCATATAAATAATTTGCATATTACACCTGGTATATATCTGAACCACTTGCACTTATAAACTTAGACCACGTCTCAAAAAGTAAATTACGGGGAAGTAACGAATACTTCTGTTCATTACTAAACCCTTACTGAAATTCAGTTCTGAATCCTCATTGAAATTATAATAAGTCATTTCTGTGGCATCACATTTTTTATACGGTTTGGGTTCTATGAGTGCTAAATAAATCTTTGTTTTACTGAATTAGCAGTACTGCTATAAATATGAGAAGGAAAGACATATTCTAATATTTGGAACAAGACACCATACTAGCTCTGGATCTGTCTCTCTCACTAACAGGCTTTGTGACCTTGGACAAACCAGGACTTTAGTTACCTCAGATATGGAGTAAGTCGTTGACTCTCAAACTTTGAAGTATATAAGAATTACCTGGAAGACTTGCTGAACCATAGGTTGCTGGATTCCACCCTCAAAGTTTCTGATTCAGTAGGTCTGGGATGGGGTGGATAATTTGCATTGCTAAGTTGCCAGGTGCTGTTGATACTATTTGTCAAGGAACCACACTCGGAGAATAGAACAAGGATTGGAGGATGGTGGTAATGAATTACCAAGTCATTAATTCTTTACAGCTGTAAGAGTGAGTAGTCAGCATCAAACATGCACAGTGAAATATAATCCTCTTTTTAATCAGTTTCATTTGAATTAGAAGTGAGATGAATGCTCCTTTCTTTCTTTATATTTTAATAGAGATATTGACCACGTAAATGTTCTGTAGTACTTACGTCATAGCTTGATAAATGGATTCAATTCCATAACGCATAGCAAATTCATCAACTATTTCCTGGGAAGCATCATCAAAGAAAACCTTCCAGGCTTCATCCCCTTTGACTTCTGGGATTTTCACTCCACCATTAGATTTCACTTCAGTCAAGTAATGGAACAGATTCTAAAAGCAAGTGGTTTTTAATTGTTCAGTGATTCCTCAGAATAGGCCAGAAATATTTAACTAAAACTTTCAGTAAAATGCACTTGCACTGTCATTGCCTCTAATGTTTCATCAGCATCTGCAAGCAATAGGAATACCTCGAATTTTCATTCTAACTCAATTCATCTTTTATGCAAAATCTGCTTTGATTTCTGCCTGGGTAAAAGCACTGATATAAATATGGGAAGAAAGGACGTAGTTTGACATTTAAGACAAGATGTCATAATAGCTCTGGATGGGTCTTTGACAGTAACAGGCTTTGTAACCTTGTCAAGGCTTTAGTTTCCTCAGCGAATAAGACATTGGTTCGCAAACTTTAAAGAGAATAACCTGGAAGGCTTATTAAAACACACATCGCTGAGTTCCACTCTCAGAATTAGATTCTATTACACTGCAGTTGAGAGGTTAGTTAGAGGTGTCACTGGCGAGTCCCTGACGCAAATGATACTTGTCTTACATCAAAAAATAGGAGATGAGGCCGAAGAATGTACCCATATTCATGTTCAAAGTGATAAAATACCTTCCTAAGGTACTTTAGGCAGTAAAGTGGGGTGGGTCTATACGGAATCAATGATTCAAATATTTGTACATACCAAACCATTTGCAGAAGGAAGCGTTTTTGCATGAAATCGTTTCTACATGATGGAGCATATTTTGCATTCAGGGATTCTGAGTAAATTATGGTGCCTTGGATGAATAATGTGATTTTGACTACGTTAAGGCAAAATTTAGCTCTGTAAATGATACTAAAGGGTTTGGGCTGCAAAATGGTAAGAGTAAGGGCAATGACATGAGGCTGAAAGTGAATGTTGAAGAATTTTGGAGTGATATAAAATTACTACTCTCAATTCCTTTTTGCTTCTAAGCTTAGCAACTGCTACTTTGATGAAGCCAGGGTAAACTGAAGAACTTTTTCTTAGATTTCGGTTCTTTCTGGTTCTTGGGCCAGTAGAAAATACTCTGTAAAGTGAAGTGTACTGCTATTTCTCTGATGGTACGCACACTTTAAGGCCAGAATTCTTCATCATGCCAGTTCAAGGGATTTCTTTTTCTTGGTCTGAAAAATGAACCATCTCTCATGAGGGAATGATATCACTGACCACAAAACTGTGATTATGAAATAAACCTAGGTCATATACCTAATTACTGTGTGATATTCACAATTTGAACACTGTTCCTCATTTCTTTTTTAGGAAAATGGGGTCTATTTAAATGCATAAGTTTTCATGAATATATTTAGAAAAAAATATGCAAAAAAGTAAAGCTACCTTTCAGTTGTCTTTTTCTGAGGAATGTACTTTGTTACTTTGAAAAACATGAAGAAGAGTACATTCCTCAGCTTCACCTATTTGTTGATATGAGACAAGTATTATTTGCATTAGAGAAAGTCTCCAGTGACACTTCTAACTAACCTCTCAGTGACAAACATTCGATCGAATCGCAAGACGATTTACCTGTGCTTCTATACTGAGACACAAAAGGGAACTGGTGAAACTGTGCTTTTGATTGATGTTGGATGGTACATACCTCTCTCTAAGCCAACTAGGCCCTACCTTTTGGGTGAGTAACCACATCTTATTCTCTCCATACTCATACGTTTGTGGAAAGAGAAGTTAACATGGAGGAGTGTGCAATATGTATGAAACAGTTTGTTGTACTCAGAAACAGGAAGAAAAATTAACTGCTTATGACATTGGCTCCCAAAAGCCATTGAAACAGCACATTTTTATGTTTCTAGTTATAGATAGAGTCCTAATTAAATCTTCAATAAAATCTGAACTCTAACTCGGAGTTCTCAAACACAATTATGATTTGATCCTCTCCTGCATTACCAAACTACTGCATATTTAATGCTTCCAAAATATGTGGCATGACTCATTTCTTCAATCAATATTTTTATTACTCTCCTTCCCCTTTGGAAGAACAGTAATTTTTTTGTATCCACTTATGCATTATCATCTTACTGCCTATTCACACCTGCCTCACAGGCTTGTTCTAAACTCTCATTAGATGACAAGTTCATCAGGGGTAATACAATACATAGAATTTATGATATCTTAGTATATCGCCTGCTGCAGTATAGAGTCAGAACTCCAGGAACCACTCTACAAATTCAGTGATTTTTAAAACCAAATATTCTGTTTTATAATCCATAATCAAGAACATTTTTTATATTTTGTATTAGTAAAATTCCATTTATTTACCTCATGTAAACAGGTATATTGAATATGATATGGAGCAACCTTCTCTTCTCCTTTTATCTCCACATTGATTTTCAATCGTATGGCCCCAGATACAGCTGACTTATCTGTCCTTTTCTCTGATAAAGCAAAAAAGGAATTTGTCAGTCATGTCTGACAATAATGTTTTTCTCATATGACCTCTCAAAAGTTTAAAAAAAAAAAAGACTTAAGTAGCTAAAAACTATTTTTCTGAGTCAGAGTTGCTTGTTAAGTAACCATAATGAGACCGCATGTGGTAGCTCTTGCCTATAATCTCAGTGTTTTGGGAAGCCAAGGTGGGAGTATCACTTAATGCTAGGAGTTTGTGACCAACCTAGGCAACATAACAAGATCTAGTCTTTACACTTTTTTTTTTCATTAGGCAGGTGTGTTGGTGCTTGCCTGCAGTCTTAGCTAATTAGGAGGCTGAGGGAGAGGATGTCTTGAACTCAGGAGTTTGAGGTTATACTAAGCTATGATCACACCAGGGCACTTCACCCTGTCTAACATAGTGAGACCCCATCTCTATTTAAAAACAGAAAACAGTAACCATGATTCCCCTAAATACAATTTAAGATATTTGCCTATTACGTTATTGTAATTGTCAACTATCTTATAGATATTCCAAATAAAAAAAAAAACTAATCAGAAGACCCTGCCATTCTCATATATATTTCTGTGTACTTGATCCATTTATACAATGAAATTAAATAAGTTATTTGGCAATCAAAATTAAGAAAAACGGTGTATAAATAGGAAATTATTTTGTCTGAAAGCTGTCACTACTTGGTTTCTTTTCTTTCTGTACTTGAAAAGATGAGCCAAAGTTCTGGTTAATAAAAAAATGCTGCTAATAGTTTTCATTGTCAGTGATTTATAAAGACCGACAGTCTATAACCTAGGCTAATTTATAAGTGTTAGACTGTTTATTTGAATGGAAACAATGTATAGTCAATTTAGCCATAAAATGTATGTATGTGTTCAGTATGAACTGATCAATAGCTCTGAGATAAATAAAGGCATAAACTTCTAGGCTGTGATTGTAGCGGGGGGGTCCTAAGTTCAAGACCCATTTCTGGCAATCTGACCCATTTCACAAATGAAAATAGGATTTAGGTAAGTGACACAAAGTCAGTGCAGAGGACTTAAACTGGCCCTGTTTCTAAACATAGTTGTACCTTTAGCCATATAAGGTACAGCTAAATTATGAAGATGGCGTCCCTCTTATGGAACGTCTGATGACTTTTCACTTTTATTCTTTAATAGTCATTTGTGTTACAAAGATTCTTCCCTTCTAAGTGCCAGGATCATAAGTGATTTTCCTACTGGCTGAGAGGGAGTTGATTCTCAACAAATATTAAAATTCTCTGCTGGGGCCAAGAGAAATGCAAGACCTAGGGTCTTTTTGGTCACACACCTCTTTCCAGAACTCCAGGGGAAATTTGTTGGTTCTTTGATTTTTGACTGTTATCATCCCAAAGGATCTTTGGGAAGCAGGCTCCGCGTGGACACCGAAGGCTTTTGGTCAAAACTTCCTTTGTGTAGTAGAATGAATTTTAAGTGATGAGAAAGGTTGTATCAAGAATAGAAACAGGTTATTTGTTTGGATAGAAGGTATTCAGGGATTTTACACAAAGCTGAAAAAGGTAAAACCTGTACACACTCTCTCTTTTTCTCTCTCTCTCAAAGGTTAAACATCAGCAGTGAGGACAAAAACGTACTGAGGGTGAGTAGGTACAGACTTACAATATTGTGTTTCATCATATTTTCATCTCATAGACTGAAGGACAGTTTCAGCATAAGAGCTGAATGGCTGATTCTACTAATAGCAGCATATTCAAATTCCTCAGCAAGTTCCTGAATATATACTGGTACATGGTTTTTTGGGTTCTACTTCTTCTTCTTCTTCTTTGTTTTTTTATTTATATATAAGGTCTCACTCTGTCACCCAGGCTGGGGTGCAGTGACATAATCTTTTAGTTCACTGCAGCCTCAGTGTCCTGGGCTCAAGTGATCCTCCTGCCTCAGCCTCCAGAGTAGCTGTGACTACAGGCACATGGCACCATGCTTGGAGAATATTTTTTAAATTTTTGGTAGAGATGGGTCTCCCTATGTTGTCCAGTCTGAACTCAGACTCGTGGCCTTAAGCAATCCTCCCTTCTCGACTTCCCAAAATGTTGGGATTACAGGTGTGAGCCACTGTGCTAGGCACTCATATATGTTTTGTTAAAAGAATAAATTGGAGAAATTTCTGTTCTGACTTACAACTTTACTGCCTCAACCCAAGAAAATGTTAACGTATTACAGAAAAAATAAGTCCATATAAAGATAAACCTCTTTCATAAAGAAATAATTAGTGAATGTTCCACAGAGTTAATGGCCTGAAATTTACCCTCAGTTAGTATCTCTATTTTCATATATGAAGTCATTTAATAGTTAAAACAAGCTTTGGGGGGTGGATCATTATAGGAGAGGTAAAAATTCTACTCCAATCCATAAGAGTACCAATCTTCTTTAAGGAAGATTTCTTACAATAGTTTTGATAATTAGTTCTTAGTTTAACTTGAATCATCTGTGTTTAGATAAATTAAATATCTTTCTTTTGTTGCATTATTCTGTAATCTAGAGTTTCATGAATTTTATGTGACCTTCTCCTTTTAGTATGCCAATTATTTCATTACTAAAAGTATGCAGATTATTTTTTAAAGTCAAAAGCACTTTTTAATTTGTTAACATATGTTGGTATCCTAAGTGGTAATTCTTTTTAACCTGCGGAATGTGTCAACTCTTTAACTCATATCCAGCCAGCCCTCAAAAGTTTAATTAAAACACGTTATAGGATATGATTAAGACATCTTCAGATCGTGCCTTTGCAGAAACTGAGGTGCCTCATATATTTTTACTACTATTAAATCACCATTGAAAATTCTATGTTATTATTCTATTCCAGTAAAAGTTAAATCAAAACATACCTTCTTTAATTTCTGGTTCCATAATAATTTTTTAAAGCATTCCAGCTAATCACCTTCTCAATATCTTCATCATGAGAGTCCGCATGAGTTCACATATTTGCTTGGCTTTGTCAACTAAAGCCTACTTTTCTACTATAATTCGAAAGCAATTCAAAATACATTTTTCCTTCATTGCCAAAATTCCATCAATGGACAACAAGGAAATAAGTCAAACAGCATTAAATAATAGAGTATTTGTTTCCCACATATTTGGCAAAGGTTTATGAAGCTGTAGTTCATGCATTAAAAATTAAGAATGCAATAACATTTTTCTCTAAAAGACATCTAGGTAGTTCTTGGAAAGGGTTTTCTCTTTACACCTCAGATTTATCAAAGTCTTTCAATAATGTTGAAAAAAGAATAGCCTTTTCCTGTCAATGAAATGAATCATCTAAAGTCCAACAGAATGTCCTGGAAAGGCATTGGTTATATTTACTTACATGGGAATATAATGCATGCCACAGGTATTTAAGGGTTTTATTTAACTTGTTTTCAAGTAGATAAAAAAATAATCACCTAAGTTGTACCAGACATCCATTTCTCCACTCAAGGTCCTCACTTCTACAATTGTTTGTCCCAGAAAATCATCTGACTCCTTTTTGAAATGTTGCTTGACTCTGGATTTAATATCATCATCTTCATCCCATACTCTGACTTTGATTCGATCTGTGGAGTTATGACACTCACTGAAAATAAATGTGGATAAGTTAACAACCATTGAAAACTGCTCTAAATCGCATCTGATGTTAGTATTTTACTTTCTATCTATTCTAGAAGGGCACAATATACAACGTAATAAATGAGATAACCCATTGCATCTATCCAAGGGATGTTGCAGGCACATAATGCAAATATACTGAAGAAAAGTTAAATAATGTTAATAAGGGAAAATCAAATCCCATTCCATTCTATTTCCTTCAACTGATTTAGATATAATCAAATATCAGTCAGAAATCTTTGCTTGTGATATTTTCACTTATGCCATATTTCCTATTGACAATAGTTATCTTGATAAAAATATCCATGCTTGGAAAATTCTTCACCATAAAAATAAAGCTAATTTTATTGCAATGGGAGTTGAGAATGTGGACTTCACAGACTACAAAATGACAATAGTAGTTTTCTGAAGGACTTGAAAAACTAAAACTCCCAGTAAACACATAAGATATTATTAAATCAAGTAGAATTAGAGTAAAATCCTTCTGATTTAAAGAACAAACTGTACATTCTAGTCCATTGTTAATTTCCAGGTTTCTTCCACCCTCTTTGGTTGAAGCAAGCTACTTAGTATTGCCTACACATATTGCGGACTTTTCTGACACTATGATTTTTGTATACACTCTTCCCTAGGCTTTTCTGCCTGTTAACCAACCAATCTTTAGGAATCAGCAAGTTAACTGCTGATAGTATATCACTTTTCCTACAACTTATTGAACCATTTAGTTGTGATCAACTGTGTGCTCCCTGTGTATCCTGTACATGATTTCCTCTAGTACAGGTGCTTTATCTCAGGGTTCATGGATGAGTTCTGAGCATTCTTGAACTTGGATTAAAATACATATATTATATATACACACACACACACAGAGAATATACATATTATATATTATCTATATAATCTATATATAGATATCTTTCTATATAATCTATATCTGTATTATCTATAATTAATATAGATATATGTATAAAACATGTATTTTATGCATATATGCATGCACAAAATGTATATAAATGTATTATATACATGTCTTATATATATGTATGCATAAAATACATGTTTTATACATATATACGCATAAAATACATATATAGAGAGAGGAAGAGATCTTTATATTTTCAATTATGAATATAGGCAACAAACTACAACAGCATTTTTGTCATCAATACAACCACAGATATTTACATATAACATTATAAGTGCTATGAACCTTAAAATATTATTTGTACCTATCATTAAACTAAAACTATGTTTCAATATAATTGATTTAATTCTATGAATTTTATTTTTTATATGAAAAGGTACATTTTGAAAAGACATCTATAGTTTTCACTAGACTTCCCAACAGGTTCATGGTGCAAAAAGTATTTAAGAATTCCTAACAGTATAATGTCTCTTCATTAACTTATAAGGCAAAATACTACGGCACATACAAGAATAATATTTGAATCTGACAGGCCTATATGTGAATTGTAGCACCACTGTTTCTACTTAACATAGGAGTTTTCAACACAGAGCATTTTATGAATTTCTGGGACATTTTTGGTTTTCACGAACATTCAAGGACACTACTCTACTGGCATTCAGTGGAACAGGCTAGAGATTTAGATACCCCACTATGTACAGGACAGTGTGCATGATTTAAAATGACCCATCAGGCATTAAGGAAATTGCTTAACTCATTGATAATTATCTTAGCTCAGGATGTAATTCTTTTAGGTAGAAACACCATGTCTTTTGCATGGTTTACTAGACACTGAAATGTGCTGGAAAGGAACTAGCATGTCAATCACTAATCAAAGAAGGTTTTGTTGTTGTTGCTGTTAAGAAATTCACCAAGGCTTGTTTTCCATTTTGAAAAATTACATCACCCATGTCGAAACTACACAAAGCATTTGAACTATAGTGTTTGAACTACAGTATTTATAGTGTTTGTATCAGTGTGCATTTGAAATGGTCATATTCATGTTAATTCTATCAACTGTGAAAACCTGTGTCTACTATGTATTCTAGGGTAGTTGTAGCCAAGCCCTTACACGTTAAAATACATGTTAGAATACTTTTAATTCTTCTTCATTTTAGGTTGGAACATTATACGGATTTTTCAAACTATATCTATATAGGTTAAGTCATACATTACTTTGTTTCAGCATAAAATGGGTCATTATGAATTATTTTACATAAAAATGAATCATTGGGTCTGACAGGGTTGAGAACTACTATGTCTACCTTAATTAACTTCTATAAATCTCAGTTACATTATCTATAAATAACAGGGGATAATAACACTTGTCTTAGAAAATGTTTGTGGGAAATGGTAGATAATACCTTATAGCAGTTAGCACAGGGCCAGGCAATGTTTGATCCTTATTAGCTATAATATGCCATTATTCCATAAGTTCCACACATTCTTTTTGAAGTTAGAGCCTATGTTTAATATATCTCTTATTGATTATTTCTGTCATGTATCTTTCAACAAATATTCACTAAAGTCTGCAAAGTTTCACCAAAGTAAAATCCCTTTTATATTTGAGGAAAAAATAATTTTGTCATTCTTAGAAATATATTCATAAACATGTCTAAGTTTGCGCTATTTTATTAGTAAAATGTGGTAGAAATTGTGGGGAGAAAGGAAGAATTAATCCATGACATTGTGTCTGGAGCAGCTAACAAAGCCCACTATCAACCATGGAGAGCAGTCAGGCTAGTAACAGCACAGCTGTCGCCCATTGACTCAGATTCCCGAGATAACTGTGTGAACCCACACCTGAAATTATTGTAGCAAGCATATTTGGATAACCTCTTTGGGAATTTGCCCAAAATTTATATTAAAGATGGCTAACATTTTAAGTTCCTTGCTCTCAAAAAGAAGAAAAGTCTAAGTAGAAACAAAGACACAACTACTAGTTTATTTCATTCTTATCTCAGAAAAAGACAAAGGCATTTTAGAGCAGCAAAAGAGACAGTTATCATCTTAAATTTAACTCTCAATACACTGCAAATGCAGAAAGATGTCCCTTTTTGTCATTTTTGGATAAATAAATCATCAGAGTTTATGTAAGCCCTGGAAAGAGTTCTAATGTATTTTTTACCTGCAAACAGCAGGCACAATAAATAGCAAGCTCTAGATAATAAAGATTGGTAAATATTTCTAGAATCTATTCCTTCACAAGAAAAAATATCCTATCTCATTTTGAGGCCAATTTTTTTTGAGATTCTAGTTTTTACTATGAAAGCAAGGTAAAAATTTATTAAGTGGTTAAATATACACACAAATAGCAATCCATACAAAAGAGTAGTAAATATATGGGTCGATAAACATACACACATGGGCATGTGTCTTTCTACATAATACATATATATGATATAGAAAAAGGAGGGAGAGACAATACTATCTTTCTTTCCAAATTTCTGTTTAAAATAAATGTGATACAAATAGATGAAGGACAAATATAAATGACCAATGATGTGCTTTGTATAAGTGTACTTGCAATTTGCCTTGAGAGTTTGAGTCTCTCTGCATTTCTGATTGACTGGTTTTTTTTTTCATTTTTTAAATTAAATGAACTTTTTATTTTAGAATAATTTTAGATTTGCAAAAGACTTGCAACAATAGTACAGAACCTTTCTGTATGCCCTGAACCCTAATTATTTATTAACCTGTCACATTACTAATATTTGTCACAACTAACATTGGTTCTACTTTTATTCCCCATAAAGACTGGCCAGCTCTTACATTCTTTGTCTTCCAAACAGCTGTTTTTTGAGGAATATTAAGTTTGCCATTATGTTTCACATTGAAACTGTCAGAAACTTACATTTTTACTTCACAGAGCAAAGGTAAGAGTGGGGTTGCTGTTTCAAAATGTTGAAGATTACCTAAGGGTGTCGTGATGGGTTTGAAACTGGAGATTCAGTTGATGATTCTGTAGTGGAGAAGCATCATGTATGGAGGCCCAGCCTCTCGAGCATTCTGCTTCCATTTTGACCAGATCCCTCCTTGTGTTGCTCATCTTCTGAAGATTCAAGTTAGATAACTCACTTTCCTGGATTCCTTTGCAGCTATGATCCAGGTATTTACCCTGCATTCAAGCCAGGTGTAAACTCAAAGTGGCACAGTGTCCATATCATGGGAACTGCTTTCCCCCCCAACAGTGGATGCTATATAGTACTGTCATACAGGGTTTCACAGTACTATTTAGTCCCGAGGGGCAAAAGTATTGATTGGTGTTTTTCTCAAAGAAACACTGCCACATAACTTGACCCGGTTTCCACATAGTAGCTTTAGAAGCTGGTACTTTCACCTCTGCAATGATTCTTGAGTGACCTAGTAGTCTATAAAGAATCTTTCTCTGGCTAAACTAACCAAAGTGGACTGCTTTGTTTGCAACCAAGAATACTCACTAACATAATAATTGTTAAAGCCCGAAGGCAATGGCAAGTAACGAAGTCTCAAAACAGAACTGACTCTGTGGGGGAGATGCTGGTACAGAGAGTGAAGATTTAATCACCTCAGGCTAGAAAGCCGATACATTTTGATATGCAGTTGCAAAACAGCTGGTCAAATCTTGCTCACTATACGTATAAACTTTGACCACCATGCCAGCTGAGGCTTTTTTATTAGTGGGAATGGTAGGAAATAAAATTCAGAATATTGCCAAGTGATTATTAAACGCTTCCCCCTTTCAAAAATATACTGCCATACACAGAGAGACATTCACACTGAATCTAGACAGTTTATAGGTAGAGACGCAAAGGAGAGCAGCCATGTTCAAAAGAGGCGCATTTGCTAGTGTCCTGCAATGTAAATTGACTGAGAATATTACAATTTGGAACTCTGCAGGGTTGACAAAAGCCAGCTGATTCCATATACAAAAAGGTACCGGTACAAGCAGAGGTTTCTAAGTGCAACTTCAGAAAGAGATAAAATTGTTGCCCGAGGGCTTTTCCAGCACCATCCTTTAAGAGGCCTTGGAGTGAAAATGAATGGTAGCTTAGCAGCAAAAACCAAATTAAAGGTGTTGCATTCTCACCCTGGAATATTATTTTTCAGGAACTGAGGCTGCAGCCATTAGGTTAAGGGAGATGAATTGATCAGAACAGAGGAGCCAAGAGCTAAGAGCCAAAATTGTCCAGGCTTATATGGTTACTTGCTCATAAAATTGTCTTAGAGCCCATCTCCTGGAAGCCTGGTAAATTTTCCAGGAAACAGTATTGCCCAAAAGTCATATACACATGCAGAGAAGCTAAAGAGATTGTTGGTGGCAGATGCTATAAGTACCCTCATACAACAACCTTTCAAACCACTCCCCTCCTTCCCTTTTTAGTTTTATGCAATTTCCCAACCTCCCCTGCAACTAGAGATGGACATTAGCCAGTGTGTCTCACATGTGGCTAGCTACTGCTGTACTTAAAGTAATTCCTGTGTCCCTGCACTCACAGCAATTAAAAGAAAAAAAAAAAGACTCAAGCAGAGCATCTCCCCAGCTAGGAAGACCACATGACTGGATTTCCTGGGATGGTCCCCATTCATGGATATTGTACATAATGGAATGACTTTTAATTATTTTAGAGCCCTTTTAAATTTACTTTCACCTTTCACAGTACTCACCCTTGAGTGTAGCCACTGACGAAATGAGCAAGGAAGGTTTACCTGTATGTAGACTCAAAGTAGTGGAGGGAAATTGATAAACAAAATTCATCCAGAAAGTAGTAGGTCATACAAGATTGGCTAACCCAGAAACTACTTCTGCTGCTAGGATCAGGAAGTCCTGAACATATCTATCCAGAGGACCCTATGGTTGCTACATACCCAGACTATGTATTTTCCATTTTCTCTCTTACTAAACGAGAAATTTTAAATTGTTGTTATCCTATTTTATTTTCTCTCCACAATAATACATTGGGAGTGTTGGACGAAGATGCATAGTGTTTAATTTGTGTCCCAGGATCCACAAAGAACCAAACCTGAAGCTTGTGAAGAGACTACAGACAGATCCTGAACTTCAAGCTAAATGCAGTAACTGAATTTAATTTTTGGATTACCTACATTGAAAGGGAGAGAATGAATTCATTTAAAACAAGTGTAGGTGTAGAAAAGGCATATATACATGCGGAGAAGCTAAAGAGGTTGTTGGTGGCAGATGCTATAAGTACACCCATACAACAACCTTTCAAACCATTCCCCCCCTTCCCTTTTTCAGTTGTATGCAATTTTCCAACCTCCCCTGCAACTAGAGATGGACATTAGACAAAGTTCTTCCAATGAGATGTGAGCAATAGTCTTCTGATGCTGTCTCCTCTTTTTTCTACATTTACTACCCTGAAACATGGATGTATAACAGCCTTCACCAAAAATGTTAAACAGGAAGATAAAATAAGCTTTGTTCTTTGAAGGGATAATTGAGTTACCATACCAATATCTGAACTTCTTGTTGAATGAAATAAACGAATCTCTTCTTTGCTAATGCTGTGGCTTCATGTGAGACTGAACACAATTCTGATTGGATCAAGTAGGAAAGAATACAAAACATAGTAAGTTAATTTTATTTGATTATGTCTGAAATAAATTTAAATAAGTTTAAGAACTGTTATTAGTTTTTATACTTGCTGTGTTCTGTGGCATTCCTTAACTATTTAAAATGTGTTTCACAAACCTTGACTTTTATGAAAATATACAGGTTTGCATTTTAGCTGGGAAATGATAGGCTCTTGTAGTAAACAATTTAACAGCAAGAGAAAGATCCTTACATACAAGAGGAAAAAAAATCTATCATGTGTAATAGAGGGAGAATGCATAGTCTCACTAAATCTTATTCTACTAAACCATTTCTGTACTGAATAATTTGTTAACCAAGACTCGGTTTAGGGTTTACCAGTTTGTGAATTTGGCTTATTTTTTAACAACAGAAATTAAGATTTTTTTACTGCACAAACTTGATAAATATAGTACTGCTAGAGCCAAGTTATTTGTTTTGCAGTTTTTCTTTAATTAAAAATAATTCTCTTCTTAAAGAGTGATTCATATTTCTAATTTTAAATGTTTTCATTGTTAAAGAGAGAGCTGGTTTTGTTTCCATGGGAATAAGGTATTTTATTCCATCCAAAATTAAAGAAAAATATATTCCTTTTCTGGCCTCAGGATTATTGTATGTGTGTCTGTGTTTTGATTTTTGTTTCTAATTTACAGGTGCTGTATCTCTGTAGAGCCATTCACTTGTTTGGCCAATTTTCTTTTGGCAGCCATAAAAATGACTAATTTCCTTATAATTGCTTATTCCACCTTTACAAATATTTTCAGATATAGAGTCTCCTAGATATGGTCCAAATAGATATTTCCTCTCATTAAAGCAAAAATTTTTTTGGCCAAGTTATCAGTGTTTAACCCATCATGAGATGGATTGCTCTACCTAGAGAAATGCTCATGGCTTTCATAAAGTCAGTAAAGCCTGATTGCCTGACTTCACTGGAAAAAAACGAGTTCCTGCCCAAGTGACCATCTCGGAATAAAACAGCATTGCTGAAGTAGTATATTAGAAGAGAGTTGTTAAATATTGAAAACTGCACTTATAGTTGGGCTAGATCTAATGAAGCAACTAAAATATATTTCACACTGCAACTATACCAGGAAAATGTCAATAGTAAGTGCTGTCACCGTTAGAAATCATGTTCGTTAAGAATATCTAAAAACTCTAGCTACATATTTTAATTGTAGAAAGATCCTGTAATATTTAAAATAGTATTGTGCCAGCTTTTATTAAGAGATATACTGATAAATAATGGGCCAGGCATAGTGGCTCATGCCTGTAATCCTAGCACTTTGGGAGACTGAAGCGGACAGATCACTTGAGGTCAGGAGTTCAAGACCAGCCTTGCCAATAGGGTGAAACCCTGTCTCTACTTAAAATGCAAAACAAATTAGCCTGGTGTGGTGGCAGACACCTGTAACTCCAGCTACTCAGGAGGCTAAGGCAGGTGAATCGCTTGAACTGGGGAGGTGGAGATCGCATTGAACTGAGATCGCGCCACTGCACTCCAGCCTGGGTGACAGAATGAGACTCTGCCTTAAAAAATAAATAAATAAAATAAATAACTACCGAATATACATGATTAATAAATATATACATATATAAAAATATATATTCATTAAAATAAGCTATAAGGGTATACATCAAACTATGAAAGTATAGGTGATACAATTTGTGAAAATGTTACTTTATTATTTGTATTTTTTCTGTTACAATAAAAAATATATTTTCCAATATCTTCTAGTAATTGTGAATGATCTCATTGCAACTCGGCCTGGAAGGCAGGGCATCAATTGAGAAAATCATCAGCAGAAACCTCCTGCCAGAGCCATCCTGAGGCAAAGCAGCAGCGGAGGCCTTTCAAACAGTAATTAAATTCTCTAGTTACAGCTTAATTCCTTAAACTCTGACCCAGCAAATGGAAATCCTATAAGACACTCAACTTTCACATTTCCTCTTAGTGATTGATCGTGAATTATGTAACCCACTTCTATTGCAATATCGGTGTCTCACTTGTTATTGCATGAAGATCCCTAACACTATTATCTTCCAATTCTATTACAGTAAATGGACAAACTCTAAGTTCAAAACCCAGTGATGATGCAGAGAAACTTTTCTCACCTACATTTAACAGGAGCAATTTAGTTATTGGAGTTAAAAAACAAAAATAAAAACAAAACAAAAGAGTCCTGAACACTTTAAATTCTCTCATAGTTTTTCTTTGTACTATTAAGGCACTGTAAATCCATTTTAGAAGTCAATAACATAGGAGACAGTGAAAATAAGAAAGGAATTACATTATTTTTTTTTTTTTTTTTTGCAAGCTCTAAAACTTCATCTATTTTTATTAACTTTTTTTCTTTTTTTCTTTTTTTTTAATACTTTAAGTTCTAGGGTACATGTGCACAACGTGCAGGTTTGTTACATAGGTATACATATGCCATGTTGGTTTGCTGCACCCATCAACTTGTCATTTACATTAGGTATTTCTCCTAACGCTATCCCTCCCTAAGCCCCACACCCCCCGACAGGGCCCGTTGTGTGATATTCCGCACCCTGTGTCCATGTGTTCTCATTCTTCAACTACCACCTATGAGTGAGAACATGCGGTGTTTGGTTTTCTGTCCTTGTGATAGCTTGCTTAGAATGATGTTTTTCAGCTTCATCCATGTCCCTGCAAAGGACATGAACTCATCCTTTTGTATGGTTGCATAGTACTCCATGGTGTATATGTGCCACATTTTCTTTTTTTTTTTTTTTTTTTTTTCCAGTTTATAGCAATATTTATTTATTTATTTTATTTTTTTTTTAATTTATTTATTATTATTATACTGTAAGTTGTAGGGTACATGTGCATAACGTGCAGGTTTGTTACATATGTATACTTGTGCCTTGTTGGTGTGCTGCACCCATCAACTCGTCATTTACATCAGGTATAACTCCCAATGCAATCCCTCCCCCCGCCCCCCTCCCCATGATAGGCCCCGGTGTGTGATGTTCCCCTTCCCGAGTCCAAGTGATCTCATTGTTCAGTTCCCACCTATGAGTGAGAACATGCGGTGTTTGGTTTTCTGTTCTTGTGATAGTTTGCTAAGAATGATGGATTCCAGCTGCATCCATGTCCCTACAAAGGACACAAACTCATCCTTTTTTATGGCTGCATAGTATTCCATGGTGTATATATGCCACATTTTCTTAATCCAATCTGTCACTGATGGACATTTGGGTTGATTCCAAGTCTTTGCTATTGTGAATAGTGCTGCAATAAACATACGTGTGCATGTGTCTTTATAGCAGCATAATTTATAATCCTTTGGGTATATCCCCAGTAATGGGATGGCTGGGTCATATGGTACATCTAGTTCTAGATCCTTGAGGAATCGCCATACTGTTTTCCATAATGGTTGAACTAGTTTACAATCCCACCAACAGTGTAAAAGTGTTCCTATTTCTCCACATCCTCTCCAGCACCTGTTGTTTCCTGACTTTTGAATGATCGCCATTCTAACTGGTGTGAGATGGTATCTCATTGTGGTTTTGATTTGCATTTCTCTGATGGCCAGTGATGATGAGCATTTTTTCATGTGTTTGTTGGCTGTATGAATGTCTTCTTTTGAGAAATGTCTATTCATATCCTTTGCCCACTTTTTGATGGGGTTGTTTGTTTTTTTCTTGTAAATTTGTTGGAGTTCTTTGTAGGTTCTGGATATTAGCCCTTTGTCAGATGAGTAGATTGCAAAAATTTTCTAACTTACAAGGGATGTAAAGGACCTCTTCAAGGAGAACTACAAACCACTGCTCAGTGAAATAAAAGAGGACACAAACAAATGGAAGAACATACCATGCTCATGGATAGGAAGAATCAATATCGTGAAAATGGCCATACTGCCCAAGGTAATTTATAGATTCAATGCCATCCCCATCAAGCTACCAATGAGTTTCTTCACAGAATTGGAAAAAACTGCTTTAAAGTTCATATGGAACCAAAAAAGAGCCCGCATCTCCAAGACAATCCTAAGTCAAAAGAACAAAGCTGGAGGCATCACGCTACCTGACTTCAAACTATACTACAAGGCTACAGTAACCAAAACAGCATGGTACTGGTACCAAAACAGAGATATAGACCAATGGAACAGAACAGAGTCCTCAGAAATAATACCACACATCTACAGCCATCTGATCTTTGACAAACCTGAGAGAAACAAGAAATGGGGAAAGGATTCCCTATTTAATAAATGGTGCTGGGAAAATTGGCTAGCCATAAGTAGAAAGCTGAAACTGGATCCTTTCCTTACTCCTTATACGAAAATTAATTCAAGATGGATTAGAGACTTAAATGTTAGACCTAATACCATAAAAATCCTAGAGGAAAATCTAGGTAGTACCATTCAGGACATAGGCATGGGCAAAGACTTCATGTCTAAAACACCAAAAGCAACGGCAGCAAAAGCCAAAATTGACAAATGGGATCTCATTAAACTAAAGAGCTTCTGCACAGCAAAAGAAACTACCATCAGAGTGAACAGGCAACCTACAGAATGGGAATTACATTATTAGCATGACTTTTGGAAAAGGAGAAGAGGAGTTCATGCACTGGCTTTTAAGGGTTGACTGAAGAAAGTACTTATATTTTAACAGATCACAGAAACAAAGGGCAAAATATGACCTTATAAGCTACATTAATTTCCCAGAACCACCTTCTAGACCCCACAGTTAGATTATAAATCTTTCAAAGTCTTGTATTATATGTTTATATCTAGTGATTTCTCCACAGATAATGTTGCAGAATAAACTTGTTTTAACAGCTGTTTCGATAACGATTAAATAACATTAAAACAGCTGAATAATAACAGTAAATGAATACTAAGCTCTTAAGATACTATCAAAATTATAATGTAAAATATAATTATTAATACTATTAAAATAATAAACATAAAAAACTTGCTTAGGAAAATACCTCGTGTTCATTTTGCTACAAAAAGAGAGACTACTTAGGAAGAGAGATATCAGCAAACAGGAAGATCAAATTGTTCTCTCAAGAAATTAGAAATGTGTGTGTGTGTGTGTGTGTGTGTGCGCGCGCGCGCGCGCACGCATGTATGTGTGAGCGTGCACATGTGTGCACATGTGCTCGTGGTGATTTCTATTGATCATTTCTTTGATTCACCTTGTATTTTCCCAGCTCAAACCCTGTATTCATGTTTTTCCTAGTTAAGGATATCTTTTCCCTACTCCTCTGGTGGACACTTACCTGTCTTTCAAAACCCACATGAAGAGTCATCCCTGTGTGAAAGTTTCCTGGGAGCTTTTTGTTTGTTTCAAGCTCTAGCACCTGCAGCAAGTAGGTATTCAAAATTGTTTGCATAATAAATAAGAGAAACATCACAGCTAGGAGTAATCATGCTCTTCCTTTTTATTCCTCATTAGACATTACAAATATACTTGTTCGAATTAGTGGCATAATTATTGTAGCTGAAATTAAACTATTTGTTTGAAGAAACAAGGTCCACTTTGGATGTATGTTTGATATTTATTTGATATTTTAATAAAGAAATTATCTTCCCAAATCTGACTTTTATTTAAGTGGTGATATGTGTTCTTTCTAAAAGCTTAGCTGCCCACAGAACAAAGAGTTATACATCAATAATCTCTAAAGTCATTGGTTGTAATGAGGAACAAAAGATCATATAACTGTATAGGGACTTGAACAGTGTTGCTGTTGTTTGTGGTTTTCTTATTCTAGCTATACTATTCCAAGATCTGTGATTCACAGTATCAGTTAGACATTTTTTGTATTTCACTTTGAAGGTCAATATGTATTAGACATGATGGAATAATAAAACTAGCTTAGAAAAACACCTGTCTAGTTCAAATTCCATTTGCTAGTGAGCCACTCACTAGCAATACGACTTCGGGCAAGTTGCTCAGTTGCACTGAGCCTCTGTGCCCAGTGAATAAAACTGAAATATTGATAATTACTTTTAAGGTGATTAAATATTACATACACACACACATACACACGTATATATACACACACATATATATCACATAGAAATGTGCTAGGCACTTAGATTTTTAATTACAGGTAACTGGTTGCAACTAATTACATTATTCAAATGTATAAATATGTTCCACCTTAACAGCAATGGACATGTCAACACAGATACATAAAATAGAATACATTTTAATTTCCTAATTATAAAACCCAGGAGATTGATTAAATAACGTATTATATACTGGTACAATAAAATCATATTCAATTATTAAAAATTTATGTTTAGCAATATCTTTTACAATGTGGACATTTTTACAAGGGATCACTGACACAAAAACACTTATAATGTAGGGATTATAATTATTCTAATATTTAAATTTTATATTATTTTGTATATATGTTTATATTTGTGTGTATATATATGATTGGATATGTATGTAGTTGTATGTGGATTTGTATATATACCCGTATTGCTGAAGATATATATATAATTGATAGTGACAGGAGGGCAGCCAGATACCTAGGCAGATAGGGTTGGGCACCAGGTGAAACCCCTCCTTAAAGCTGAATACAGTTTAAAGCCTGAAAGTCAAGCTGCAAGTTAAATCCTTGAACTGGATTCCGAACTTGTCTTCCTGTTTGACATGCTTTCCTCTGATTGATCCCCACCCTTCGTCTATTTTATACATACCTGCCCTTTCCTAATTGGTTTTCTACACTTTCATGCCCACCTTTGAGTGAGGTCTTCACATTAACCTTTTTTACATACTCACAAACCAATCAGCATGCACACCCCATCCTGTGCCCATAAAGACCCCAGATTCAGTCGGTAGAGGGGAGACAGCCTGACTTTAAGGAAGAGACAACAAGACTCCAGGGAAGATGACCTGATCTTCCTGCCCTCTCTCCAGCTCCCCTCTCCACTGAGAGCTGTTTTCATCACTCAGTAGAATTCTCCACCTTCACCATCCTTCAGTTGTCCACATGACCTCATTCTTCTTGGACACCAGACAAGAGCTTGGGGCCCACTGAGTGCAGGTACGAAGAAAAGGCTGTGACACTGGCCCTTTGCACTTGTCAGCAGAGGGCAGCCACCCCACATGATGAGGCAAGGGGCCAACTGAGCTGCTAACACACCACCATCCAGGGACAACAAACGTAAAGAAGCACTGTAACACCCCCTCTGGGGTTTTGGGGTCGTGGGCACCCTCACTTGGGCAGTGCCATGTTCCCCTTGAAGTGACACACCTGGTCTGGCCACAGGCCCCACATGGAGCTTATGAGATTACAGCTCAGAGCAGCTGGCTATATCCCATGTTCACTCCCTCCCTCCTGCAAGACGTTGAGTGCAGTGGGACAAGTAGACAGGGCGCCCCTTCCACAAGTCTGGCGAAGGGGCTGAGAAATATCCTGCATCATAATTATACATATAGACATATTGATTTGATGATATATATGTATATGTATGTATACATGTGTTCATATATTTATGATTCTGTATATATCCCTATATATATGATCAGAGCTAGAGATAGCAAAATTTTTTACAGTGATTATCTAAAAGTCACTCATATTATGGAGATGTAGTTCAGAATATTGGTTAAGAATAAGGGCTCAAGTAACATGATTCATAATATCTAAAAGTAGAATCAACTCAAATACTACCAACTGGAGAAGAGACAAAATGTAGTGTACCCATACAATGGAATAGTATTCATTAATAAAAAGAAACCACCTACTGAGACATACCACAAATGAATGAAACCCAGAAACATTAGGCTAAATGAACAAACCCAGATGAACACTTAAAATGAATAAATTGTATCATATGTATATTATACCATAGTAAAACTTAACAAGAAAAAAATAAAAAATAAAAATAAATGTTCACTTTTGGTTCTACCATTTGTTGACTATTGTATTACTTAATCCCTTTGCCTTGGTTTTGTCTTCTGTTTAATGGTGATAATAATGATACTTGTAACACTGTTGTAAGAATTAAATGGATTATTGTGTATATGTGTATCATTTAGAATAGCACTTTGGAGTATATAGATACATAGACAATACTTGTAAGTTCTTTGGAATGGACGCATGCATTATTTTCAACTTCATATTTGACTGAGAGTTGGTGGCTTTAATTTCTCCCACTGTTGCATTCTGTAAATTACCAGAAAACTATAAAAGCAGTTAAGGAATAGAAGAGCTAACAGGCAAATGACCAGCATACCACATGCCAAACCCATACAGAAAATGCCATGAAAACATACATACAACTACATATTTAGCTTTAAGTATATATTTGGTTCTCTCTCTCAGTCGTTTCAGTATTTCTTTGTCCTTCTCTGAAAAGTCTTAGCATGTGTGTCTTGATAATAAATCTTAAACACAAAGCACTTTTCTGGAGTGTATGATCCAATTTTCTTATTTCAGAAAAGGAAACCTCTGTATGAATACTAACAAACATTTTGCACTACTAACAATGAGTGAATTGGAAAGAAAACTGTGGATGTAAAAGTTTTGGAAAAGTAATAGCACTTTATAAACTATTATAATGATTTTTATGCTTATATAGTCACTCTGTTTAAGTAAATGGAAAATTTAAAGACTTTTAAAAATATTGAGTGTTGGCCGGGCATGCTGGTTTATTCCTGTAATCCCAGCACTTTAGGAGGCCGAGGCAGGCAGATCACTTGAGATCGGGAGTTTGAGACCAGCCTGGCCAACATGGCAAATTCTCGTCTCTACTAAACATACAAAAATTCCCTTGGCATTGTGGCACGTGCCTGTAATCTCGGTTACTCAGGAGGCTGAGGCGGGAAAATTGCTTGAGCCCCAGAGGCAGAGGTTCCCATGAGCAGAAATTGCGCCACTGCACTCCAACCTGGGCCACAGAGTGAGACTCTGTCACAATTTTTTTTTTAAAGTATATATATACACACACACACACACACATACACGTATATATGTACATGCATGTATATACATATGTATATATGTATACATATATATGGAGAGAGAGCAAGAGAGAGAGAGAATGTGTTTTTCAGAAAGATGGAACTCTCCTCTACCAATTTCCATCTGCAGTGAGCACAGTTCTTATTGTGATAAGTGTATCCAGTTCGTTACTTGACTTACTGAATGTTATTGTCAATATTTTAATAGAAAGTTATTATTTAGTATTAGTATTTGCCTTTAAAAAGTTTGATGTATTGTTATCAAAGTAGATACATGTATCTACTGTGAATTTTGACAAATACGGGATCTTATTGTACATATCATTTACCCCTTTAACTTAACACATTGGGTACATCGTGACACATCATTCTTTTTAATAACTATATTGTAATTCATTACATTACTGTGTCCTAATTTATTGAATTATTCCCCTGTGTACAGTAGATGGACATTTAAGTAGTTTCCATTTGTTTACTGTTACAAAAATTACTACACAGAATCACAGAACTCCTTGTATGTTTATAAACTTGTGAAAATATGTTAGTCAAATTATTAAAAGTAGCTTGGCTAGATTTAAAGTTGTGCATATTATATGCATATCTGTATACACACACATTACTAAAATATTATCCAGAAACATGTATGTGCTTACCCTTCTATCTGCTTCTCTATACTCTCATTAACACTAAGAATTTTTACCTTTTAATATTTGCTGATGAGATCATTGAAAACCTATCTTTTTATATTATATTGATTTTTAGGGAGCACATCCATCCTACAGTAAACAAAATACATATATAAATATTCATGCAATACTTTTCTTTTTTTCCTTACCAGCCTATCTGAACAGAAAAAGATTCTAATGAAAAGCTTCACATTCCCACATCTAAAAGGCCTCTAAAGAGATAATAAACATTTCTTGCCAGAGAAAAAGAGTTAAACAAAATAAATAGCCAGAGTTTATTTCTGGCAAGAAAACAGGATCAGTCGGCATTCATTTCTGTAGACACCTGGCATCCTTTCTCTTAGTTATTTCCCCACCTTCCTTGCTAGAAAAGAAGAGCTGCCATTCTTTCAAGAAACTTTGAGGCAATGATGGAAATGCCAGTAACAAGTGGCGGTTCCGTCAGTTTCCCAAACAGACTTTATCTGAACACCAAACTTGATTCAGGAGAGTCAATCACAAAAGTAAACACTGTCAACTAATATCCCTCTATTCCCAAATATCAGCAATACAACAGCACAGTACAGGCTTATACAAAGAAGATTGTACTAATCACTAAGGAATTGCTGGAGAAATGTTAGGAAATCTCACATTCCAATTAACTTTTCCACTTAAGTCTAAGCTTCAACCAATTATCTCGAATGGAGCAAATGTTCTTAAGAATTCACAAATAGTAATGTTGGTTATACCTCAGTCCTCTCTGGGCTCTTTTGCTAGATGTGAAAAAATGCAAAGAGATGGAATTTTTGAAGGTGCCAAGTCACTGCACAAATACTACAAAACACTTGGCAACACCTGTCATATTCTGGCACTGGCACCCATCTGTCTGCAGCATTGCTCTTTATCATTAAAATGCCAACTTAAGCGCCATAAGAACTCAAGTTGAATAAATATGTTAGGAATAGCTGAATGAAAATTTTATCAGACACCTGTTTGAATGTATTTAATATTTCCAAAAGTTTGTGTAATAAAAGATAAAACAACCTGATTTGATCAAATAGAAGCATAGCTTATGTTTTAAAAAGTATAACAAATACTATGCTGTAGATGATAAAGAGGTAAGACTGATGATTCAGATAGAAATCATTCTAATGAAAGTGATTACTTTAGGTTGAACCATATAATATTTACATTTTTGTAGGTCAAAAGGTTCAAATGTCAACAATTTCACGTGGTTCGACTGTGTAATGACCAGTTCTGCATGATGAAGTCTTGACTGTGTCCTAACTGACAATCCAGTATGTACTTTGCAAGTATAAGAAAGTCTATTATATTAAAAAAATAACTAGGGCATTCACGAAACCTAGTATGACTATTAATCAAGATACTGAAGAGATCAGTGTGGGGGAGATGGAGAGAAGAACAGTATTGTACAGCTTAACAACAAAGTTGAGGAAGCCCTGGAGATCATCCAGATATACTAAATTTGATTCATTTGAGAACAGCATTGATCCTAGAGGGGATCATTTAGACATTAGTGAATGCTTTTCCAGAAATTCAGTCACTCCTCAGGGAACTTCCCAATTCCTCTCTCGCCAAATGGGGGATTAATTTTGTCTACTCAAAGAAATCTAAAGCTTTCAAGCTCACATGAGAACATTATCCTGACATGTGACTCTAAAGTAGGGGCAGTAAAGAAACTTCTGGCTAAGAATTGTCTTGGAGTTCTAAAATCACAAGATCCATACTCATAAGTAGTGGTTGATAAAGAAAAAGGATAAGATTTCTAAAAAGTGGTGAAAACAGAGTTGGGTGCCAATTTTTAAAAAGGTACAGCAAAAGCTAGGCAAAATATAAGTCTCAGGTCAGGATAGAGTGGCCAAAGATGATAAGGAAAGTTAGGTCAGCAGAGGGCATTGACATAAGAGTTATTTTTGAGTTGCATGCCACGCTGATCCCTTTTCCATAAACAGAAAGTCGTCTAAGGGGATTGTTTCTCTCTGATTGTGCACTGGCTACAACCTGTACCTAAAGTACTCTAACTGTAGAGTAGCCTCCAAAATCTGAGATCGCCTAGAGTGCCAGTTCATAAATTTATCAGCTACTTAATTTCCCCCAACTGTATCATTTTTTCTACATTACTCTCATATTACAAAATAGATTGGGTTCAAATCATCCAGTTTCATCTCAATCCTTGTGACTGAATATACAATTGAAAAATAAAACTGAATGATTTGTTTTAATTCCTCCTTGGAACAAAGCAAGGAATAATTGCTTAAAATTAAATATTTATTAAAGCATGACTTAAACCATTTTAAATATGGCCCTTGTACCAGCAATATTAAAAAGATAAAGTTAATGTCTCCTTTATGATGAAATTTTTCCAGCACACGTACTTAATTATCTGCCAAGAGTAGAGTTTTATAAAGTAATAAACCTATGATGCCAGAGGGTGCCTTAGACATCATCTTGCAGTGAAAAGTCATGCCAAATGTTCCCCAGGAGTTAGTGGCAGGTTTCCATCTTGTGTTTTCTTAACCTTATACGTTGTTCTGTAAGGACGGGGTGAAAAAAGATGACATGGATCTAATCATAGTAAAAGCTCAGAAGGTTACTTCCTACTTCTTATTTTAGTGCTTTAACTAAGTCAAAAGAAGTGCTATCCATTTTATTGTCCCCCCAAGTCCAACTCTAGTCAAAATCAGCTTCAAAGTTTACCGGGTAGAGACATAACTGAAAGAAAATAACAAACATATCATGAAGACTAAAGGCCTTCTTAACATTTCATCAGGCAGGAAAACATTGTGGAGATGCTAATAAAACTGTCAACATTTGAGTTCATATCATAATGTTTGGGTATCATGCACAGAAAAGAAAGGAATGTCTTTGGAATTACTTGGAAGAAAATGTCATTGAAAACAGGAGAAATAAGAGTGAAGCAATAGTGTGAATAAATTTTTTAAATCAATGATAAAAGTTTATAGAAGATGGTTTCATTGATAAAAAAATCAATTATAGAAATTATTATTTGAAAAAAATTATTAAACAGATTTTTATGCTACTTTATACCCAAAATTATTTTAGGAGGTTCCCATCCTTAAGTAACTCAAAACTTAGGTGAGGAAAATTACACTAACATATATAAAATACATAAAAATTTGGAAGGACTGTATCAAAAATGATCTCAAATGTCATAAGACTAATGGGGAAAAATGTTAAATGCAAGTAGATGTGCCTGAAATCGCACATTCTTTTAATTTTGAACTTATATAGAACTCAGTGAGTAAGGTCTAAAAAAATTCACAACAGTATTACACCCTAATTAGCCCATCAAGGAACTTGGGGTTCTGGTTATACTATCTGTAATTTCATAAAAGTCTGAGACATTTTTCTCAGCCATAAATGTAAGGATGTAAATGCACATGATACAGTATCATGTGTTAAACACTGTAAACCATTAATGCCAGACCACAAACGATGGAAGTGGTCGGGGTCACTGATATTACTGTGTGGTCATCATGGTCATCATCACGGTCATCATCATACTAGAAGCAGCAATTTTATATCATCTTGAATTTGTGGGGTGTGAATAATTAGTGGAATACTGACTCTGACAGCACAGTGAATGAATTATTTTTGTCAGAGTTTTTTTTTCAACTGTTTATTGGGGTATAATTGAAATACAATTAACTGCACACATTTGAAACGTACAATATTTTAAGTCTTGGCATATGCATTCACCCACGGAATCATCACCATGATTAACATAATTAAAGTTGTATTTCAAAAGTTTCTCCAAAAGTTTCTTTGAGCTTCTTTGTAATCAGTTCCTCTCATCCTTTCCTTTCCTTACTCCCCAGGAAAACACTGATCTGATTTCTTACATTGGAAATTAGTCTGCACTTTGTATTTTCTATAATTTTATATAAATGAAATTATACTGTAAGAACTCCTGTCTGAATTCTGTCACTCACCATAATTATTCTGAGACTTACCCATGATATTGTGTATACCTACAGCTCATTCCTTTCACTATTAACTAGTATTTCAGTCTCTGGATTTACGACAGCTTGTATATCTATTGTAATCACCTATTGGTGAAGACTTGGGGTTGTTTTCAGTTTTAAGTTATTACAAAAAAGCAGCTATGAATATCTGTACACAAGTCTTCATATGGACACATGTTTTCTTTTCAATGAACGAATGAATTCTTTTCCCAAGTGGTTTACCATTTTATATTCCCACCAGCAGTAGAGTTCCAGTTCTACCACATTCTCACCAACACTGAGTGACAACAGGATAAAGGTATACAGGAGACAACTAGATGTGTATCATTATAACTTTCTCATATTGTATTTGAAGTAGTATTAATATTATGTTACTGGTAGGCTGTTATAACTTAAAGATATATACATAATAAAATCTAAAGCAATCACTAAAATAACAAAATAATGAGATACAAATAACCCAACAAAGTATATTATACACAGTTATAAAAAATATTCAAGAGGTCCAAAAAAGGCAGAAAAAAATAATACTAGGGGACAAAGAATATACCGTTATACTAAGTATGGAGTGATTTTCACATAGTTTTACTTGGAATTTCCCTAATAATGACATTGAGCATATTTTCATGTGTTTATTTGCTATCAACACAAATCTCCCGTGTGTACTTTAAAATGATATGTATTCTGTTCTTGTTGGGCAAAGTGTTCTAAGTAGCATAACTACAAGTAGTATAACTATTTGTATCTTTATTTAAAGTGTATTTCTTACAGGCAGGATATGCTTGCATGTTGCTTTTTTACTCAATCTGACAGTCTCTGCCTTTTACTTGGGGCATTTAGATGTTTTTTATGTAATGTGATCATTGGCATATTTAAGTTTTAGTCTATCATCTTGCTATTTGCTTTCTGTTTCCCCCCATTTGTTTATTTTACCCCCTTTATAGGATTTATCATTTTTGATATTAAAATTTGTCTACTTTTGACTTTTAAACCATAACATTTTTTGTTTTCTCTTTTTAGTGGCTGCTTTAGAGTTTATAGTACACACCTTTAAGTGAATATTTATGTGATAATAGAGGATGTAGGCATGAGTTGTGTTTCTTTCATTTTGCTTGTTGGGATGGATTATTTAGCAAAAATCTATCGGTCTCCCAAAGCCCTGGCTTTCTCATATGTAAAATGATAACAACAATCATAATGACAATGATTACATTGTGAAGTATTATACATATGATAAGATTTGAGATACAGTAAATGACCACACAAATATCCATGCCTATAATTATGATATTTGCAGTGATTTGGGTTTTGTTTTAGATATTTCTTCCTTGCCATTAATATTTCTTCAACACATTGCTTACCTATTTAAAACTTCTTTTGTCCAGCCTTCAAATACTACCTTGGTTTAAACATCTTTTACTTGGAGTCAAATATCTATCCTATTGTTAAGTTGGCAGCACCAGGCAGAACTGGCCGCTTCTCCCCCAACCTCCCTAGGACTGGCTCCTCCTACTGACGATGTTAGCCTTAGCATCATCTCCACTCCAATTGTAATTAAAGCTCTGGGGCAAAAAAATCAAGTGTTTTTCATATTTACCTCAGTGCCTGTAACACTGTGGAGAGTACCTCATACTTAAATACATGTTCAATGAATTATTTCTCTACAGCGTGTTGGGTCTGACACTAACAAAAAATGCTCAGAAAGCTGAATTTTACACCATATGGACCTGGGTCAACAGGGATCTGCAGACTCCCAGTTTGGCCAGGGACAGTACCAGCATATCGATCTTTTTCTGCTTTCAAAATAGGTGGTCTACGCAAGGGATATATCCAAGAAGTGAAGGAATGAACCAAGTAAAGATAGATTGGCATTTTAGTTTTGGAATCTTGAAAATGCTGCTAGATCAGTTGGTTGTAGTGTAATACTAGATGTATTCCACTCAGGGGAAATTGCTTCAACCCACAAATGAGTGACTAGCATGCCCCATTAAGACCTCCCTGGTCTCCGTTCCACACATAAAACATACAAGTGATAGTTTTAAGATGTTCCGATCATTGATAGACCAATAACCAGGACTTGTCTGGTGCTTTGTAAAGATGAACTGAGCTAATTATTGAAAAACCCAAAGGGGTTTCCAGCAGCAAACTGAGTGCTAGAGTTGGGAAACACATGACCAAGGCTATTATATACCATGGGGAAGTGAAAAACAAGAAAATCTATTGAGTAGTGATCAAGAATCAGATCAGTGTGCAGAGAAGAGAGGAAGGGGAAAAGTGGGGAAAGGAGGGAGATAGGGACTCAGTGGAAAGGAGAGTGTGTGTGTGCAAATGGAAAGAGGGAAAAACACATGCAGGTGAACTCTCAGAGAAGAAGAGAGGAATAAACAAGCATAATCATTTCTGCCCTTGGGACAATTTGTTTGACTTTTCCTGGTTTCTGCAAGGGCTTTCTGTTCTCATATATTAAAATTTGTCCTCACCTAATCCGTTTTCCATGTACTAGTTTAATTGTAGAGGGTTTTCTTTCCTCTGACTGAGAAGGATTCCTGCAGAACAGTCCTTTTTACCCCAAAGACTGCTATTTGTACCCCAACTGCTCCCTAAAGATTTGGGGGATTTTATTTAAATTCTGTTTGGTTCTCAATTTAAAACGAAGTCAAGTTCATAGCACCTTGCATCTCTACCTATGCAATATCACAGTGATAGCTCTAAAAATGCATCTTGATTTGATATTTTCTAGTTTACTGTGAATTAATTCTCTTTGGTGACCCTAAGTTCATATTTTATGGCATTCAATTTAGATCTCTCCATAACTCCTTCCGCTATTTATTATAAAACCCTTAGATTCTAGTGAGAAGCCGTGATAATGTAAATTCTGTTATGTTGGCTTTGCTGTATGTGGATAGGTAATGGTTCAATCTCATTTAGTAAGTGAACAGCAGAGTTGGTTATTATTTCCTTACTGCTAGACATAATCACAATGTAGGCAATGATTAGTCAAAAAAAGATAGATAGGTAGGTAGATACATAGATAGATAGATAGACAGATGATAGATAGATAGATAGATAGATAGATAGATAGACAGACAGATAAATTCTAATCCCATAAAGATTGACTAAACTCCTTGCTTTAGAAACTGTGGAAACATCTTCTATGACAAATGACTTACTGATGTTGATACCGTCACTGTCAAATGGCTCAGGCAACTGAGGAAATACTCCCTTCCCACATAGCCTAGGAAAAGACTGCTGGTAATCTAGGCAAGAAATCAGATTCATGATTATGTTCAGGCTGTCATTTTAAAATATTAGTCTGCTGTGCTATCAAAATATTTTTAAGTATGGTATTAAATAAATTATCTTTTATAGAGTTTAGTTTATGCTTAATTCATACTCAGCCCCGGCTGAGCAGCACATGGCATAGCGGAGAGCCATGGGCCTGAGGCACTCTGTGCACCATATCTGGGTAGCTAGGAATTGAATGTGGCTGCCATATACTTCAAAAAGTCCAAAACTATCATGTCTCTAAACAACAGCATTTTAAGTTAAGTATTACTGTCTCTCAAGATGGGGAATAACTTTTAGCACATTTCTCATCGTGATACAGAGATTCAAAGAGGTTAAGGATTGGTCAAGAAACATGTTAGACCCAGAATAGTTCTGGAATTCAGGTTTATAATCTTGTTGGCCAGATAGCTTTTGGTATAACATGGAATCACTCTTGAAGTCAATACTTTCCATGATACTTAACTACAGTGCTTTACATATAAGGGTCACTCAGGAAATCAGGTGGAATTAAATGGATACTCCAAAAAGCAAGTGGAGCTGATTGTCCAGTCAGTTACATAAGTAGAACATTTAACTACCATTCCCATGCCTATTCAATGCTACTATAAATAAGGACACATTTGCACTCCTATCACAGGTATTTTGTTGACCAGACTTTCATTAACATAATTCTTTACTCCAATGGTTAATATTGATTAAAAACAGATTAAGTAACACATATCTACTATCACCTTTATGACCTATCTCAACTCTTGTAGTGAGTCAGCATGAAATTTGTTTTTATTTCAGAAGTCTGCAAAAAGGAGGCACCAAGACCTCAACTACAGTGTCCTCAGAAAACAACATCAACATATGCACAAAACATCAGTCTCCCAACTCTCAAATTTCTTATTCAAACTGGCAAACCATACTGGCATTTTCTCTATGTAACTCACTGAGAGAGACTTACTTGTCTTCCTCCTGAGGGAATAGTTTATGATGAGCATAAGACATTTCATTAACAGTAGCAAAGGAAAGTGAAATTGAATGTCGTCATTAATCATGAAATGATCAACTATAGAATTTCGGATCAAAGAACAAAGATAACCAGCACCTTAGATTTATATGATACTTTATCATTTTCAAAGCGCTTTCATATGTGTTATCTTAATTAATCTTCACGTGATATTTTAGGAATTAAACATTTGTTTACAACCCCTTGTAACTCAGATTTCTATAAGGGCTTAATTGGTCATGCCTCTGTTCTCTCCAAATGCTGTCAAGAGTGCCCCATTCTGAAATCACACAACATCCATAGTATTTGAAAGATTATAAATTGAAACGCTTTGTTTTAAAGTAAGAGAAATAAAGTTAAAATGGAAATTATTTAGCATTAAAATCTCTAGAGGACATTAAAGTGCAATTAATGGGGGGATAATGAAGGCCAAATTCCAAAGTTGAAAGACTATTTCAACTACATTTTCATTTTACCAGTTTTGTGATTGCTTGCCTTGATTAGGTCTGCAGCACTTTTTCAAGTAAAGCGTTTGGATGTAGGGGGAAAAAAAAATCACACTTCCTAATCTCTACTTGTATCTTATTTGTGGTTTCACAACAGGGCGCTACTCTGTAGTGTGGAATGTACTACAGCCCATCTGAGCTTTGATTTTCTCATCAGCGAAGTGAAGAATTTGGACAAAACTATCTCTCGGATTCGTTTCCCAGTCTCAGTTCTCTGATTCTTATTTTAGGAGAACTGTTTTTTTTTTTTTTTTCTTTTTACAGCAACCTATTCATTGGTTCTCCCTTGCCATCACTATTCAAGGTGGAACTTTTTTGGCATGAGAATATTACTGTCATATTTAGTGTAAAGACCTGAAGCTCAGCACAAATATATAATCATGTTATTAATTCTAATAATAATACAGCTATCATTTTTAATACTTAACAAGTTCTATGAAATTTATGTATGGTATCTATCTCAAAAAACATAACAATTCTGTGAGGTATGTATTATTATCCCTATTTTTCATATTAGACAAGCTAAAGCTCAGAAGTTAAAGTCACACTATTAATAAAACATTCTATTTTCAGAATGTCAGTATACATTTTTTCCACCCCGGTTCACAGGGCAGAACTGTCAGGGTAGGGGGAGGCATGGATGAGTTCATCTGTGACGTGTATACATTTTTCAGAGTCTGAACACGAATTCACTGTGAACTCATTTCTTTCTGCAAAAGAGAACTGTTTATAAAGAAAAGGTAACTTTGCAATTCTCATGCCATTTTTATGATAAATTGAAACATGCACTGGTAACTTCAAAACAGTATTTCTGGAGTCAGTGATATAGAACCTGTATAATAAGAATAAAATCTCAGAATGCAGGAAACCGATGGCAGAAAGAATTAATGTTAAAAAAGTTGGCATTTATCTTTGATATTCTAAAAGGAGACAAATAGAAAAGAATTACAAGTGTAACTTCACTTAAAGTTAATAAATATTTTATCAGTAAAGTGGAAAATACTGTGAAAAATTATGTACTTATATATAGTTCATGCATGGCCAGGTACAGTGTTAAATTTGAATTTCTTCTTTGAAATAATGTTGTTAAAAATATATATATATATATATATATTGTTATTGCCAGTACAGACGGTGCCTCCTATCAAAAGGCAAAAAGGCACACAACATGGAAAATTATATGAAAACTGCCAATAATAATACAGATAGTTCACAGTTTAATAGTCCATTCCAGTGTGTACTTCTGTGTACTTTCCCCATGAACTATGATGCTTTTTAGCCAGTCTGATGGGAACAAGCACTAGCCCTGGTCTGGATGAGCACTGCAAACTGTCACATCAAGTACTTGGGTGGTCCTAGGTAGTTTTCTCACATGCATCATTATTTAGCTGTACTTATCATTACTCAGTTGATTTATCAAGGAAGACCCTTTGAAGGATTAAAAAAATACAATAAATATTTCTGTTTTATTTTACTGATTACAACTCAATCAATATTTCTAGAAATTTTATTCTCTTTGACATGCCCCATGTTGACTCTCATACTGTTTTATTTTGGTTTTTTGCTTGTCAATCAAATTCAGGTTTCCAGACTTTCTATTCTAGTCAAGAGGGATTAACATGGACCAGAGATATCCTTCCACATAAAAAAAATCAAGCAGTGAACAAAATACATCAAACAATGGTTTTCAATATAATGGAGATATGTCAGTGATGAACAGTGATTCCCTGAGAGAGAGAGAGAGAGAGAGAGAGAGAGAGAGAGAGAGAGAGAAAGAGAGAGAGAGAGAAAGAAAGAAAGAAAGAAAGAAAGAAATAAGGAAAGAAAGAAAGAAAGAAAGAAAGAAAGAAAGAAAGAAAGAAAGAAAGAAAGAAAGAAAGAAAGAAAGAAAGAAAGAGAGAGAGAGAAAGAAAAGAAAAGAAAAGAAAAGAAAAGAAAAGAAAAGAAAAAAGAGCCTTGTGATTACTTCGGCTTATTGCCTTGAGGGAGTTTTCCAATCATTGTGCAAGGAATAGAAACTAAGGTAGAGTCCATTAGACTCTTTCAGTTAAAAGACAGAATTGAAAGTTGGGGAAGACCAAGGCAGCTAGAGGTCACAGGGCATAATATAAAAAAAGAGAGCTGAACAGAAGGAAGGTTTCAGCAATCTTTACAAGGGTTCCCTTGAGAAATGAGTTGAGTAATGATAAGTGAATGCACATAAAGAAACTGCCCAAGGCCACATTAAGATTTAAAAGTTTAGATGCAATAATGCCCAACACAGAGCCAGTTTTAGAAATCATACTAATTTCTACTGGGCAGAAGATAAAACCTCCTAATTCATGAGTTAGTAGGAAGAGTATGCTGAAGAGACTTGCCTTCATCATGGGGAATAATTAGCCTGAAATTGAACACTATTTCACTCCCCTTTAACACATTTGAAAAGCAAGATCCAAAGAACAAAAAATATTTCCATGTAACTTAACTATGTCCAGAACAAAGCTCAGTAATACCTATAGGATGCTACAATATCCAGCAAGCAACAAAGTAACATTTACAATGTCTACAATTCAAGCTAAAATTGCCAGGCAAACAAAGTAGCAGAAAAATATAATGCATAATGAGGAGAAAAATCCATCAATCAAAACTGACCAAGAGTGGACATAGATGTTAGAATTGGTAGGCAAGGACATCAAAAGAGTTATCATAAGTATTGCATGTTTTCAAAAATTTAAGCTGAGGCATGGAAGATGCAAAGACCCAGTTAGGATTTCCTAGGATGGAAGAGAAAATGCCTAATATGAAAAATACAGTGGCTTAGATTTTAGCAGATTAGACATTATGGAAGAAAAGCTTAGTGAATTTAAACACACACAATGGAAGTAATCCAAAGTGAAATACAGAAGAAATAAAAATAAGAAAAAAAGAAATTAAGAAAAGTTGGGGGGTGGGAGGCAAGTGGAGGGACAGCATTAGGACAAATACCTAATGCCTGCGGGGCTTAAAACCTAGATGATGGGTTGATAGGTGAAGCAAACCACCATGGCACATGTATACCTGTGTAACAAACCTGCACTTTCTGCACATGTATCCCAGAACTTAAAGTAAAATTTAAAAAGAAAGAAAGAAAGAAAAGTCCTCAGAGTGTCAAGCAGCTGTGGGGCAACTTCAGGAGGCCTCAGTAGAGCCTCCAAACAGACAGCAGAATGCATATTTAGAGAAATAATGACCAAATCTTTCCAAATTTGAAAGAAAACTGTAGACCCACAGTCCCAAATAGCTAAACAAACCCTAAACACTAGAAAAAGGAAGACTATGACACCATGTCAAATCATAAACCAATTGTACAAATGAGTAGAAAACTATTTGAACAGCAGTTGGGGGAGTAGGGGAGATATGTTATACACTGAGAAGCAAAATAAGGACAACTGCAGATTTGTTATTGAAAGCACAAAGACAATGAAGCAAAAAAATTTAAAATGACAATCAGAATCATATGATCATCTCAACAGATACAGAAATAGAATGTAACAAAATGCGACATCTATTTCTGGTCAAAACGCTCAGTTCACTGAGAATAGAAAATCACTTTTTAATTGGATAAATGGCATCTACAATAAAGCTACAGCTAATCTCATAGTTAATCAAGAAATGAAGTTTTCCACTTAAGATTGGGAATGAAACTAAGATGTCTGCTCTTACCTCTTTCATTCGGCATTATACTGGAAATCTTAGCCAGTGCTTTAAAGCAACCAAAATTCCATCAGGGTTTTTTTGTTTTGTTTTGTTTTGTAAAAAAATGATGAATAGATTCCTAAATTAATATCAAATAATTGATAGGTAACCAAATAGCCAAAATAAAGTTGAAAAAATAAGAAGGTTGGTAGACTAATTCTACCCAATTTTCAGACTTATTATAAAGCCACAATGATCAAGACTGTGTGTTATTAGAAAACAGATAAATAGATCAACGAAACAGAATGACATGGTCGGATGCAGTGGCTCATGCTTGTAAGCCCAGCACTTTGGGAGGCTGAGGCAGAGAGATCACTTAAGGTCAGGAGTTCGAGACCAGCCTAGCCAACATGGTGAAACCCTGTCTCTACTAAAAATACAAAAAATTAGCTGGGCATGGTGGTGCGTGCCTGTAATTCCAGTTACTCCAGAGGCTGAGGCCAAAGAAATGTTTGAACCGGGAGGTGGAGGTTGCAGTGAGCCAAGATTGTGCCACTGCACTCCAGCTGGGGCAAAAGAGCGAGGCTCTGTCTCAAAACAACAACAACAACAACAATAATTAGAATGATGTTCAGAAATACAGACACATATATATGGAGAGCTGAATTTTATCAAATATGTAAAAGCAATTTAGTAGAGAAAAATAGTGCTTTCAAAAATGTCACAGAAACAAGTTTATGTGCATATGCAAAAAAAATGAACTTAAGTCTACCACTTATACCATACTCAAAAATTACCTCAAAATGTATCATAAGCCTAAATGTAAAACCCGAAACCATAAAAGCTATACAAATACAAAATACAAAAGCAATACCAAATGGACAAAATATTTGAACAGACACTTAACCAAAGCAGATACATAGCACATAAGCATATGATAACATGCTCAAAATTATTAGTCCTTAGAGAAATGCAAAATACAACCACTATAACACTACACATGGATCAGAATGGCTAAAATGTCAAAAACTGGCCTTACCAAGTACAGATACCCCTCAACTTACAATGGGGTTACGTCATGATAAACCCATAAGACAAAACTATCATAAGTTGAAAATGCACTAAACATGGGCAATATAGCAGATGGTCCCCGGCTTATGTTGGTTTAATTTAGGATTTATAAACTTTATAATGGTGCATAATTAATAGGCATTTAATAGAAACCATAACCCAATTATAGATCCTAAGAAATGCCTCAGCTTACAATAGGATTACATCGTGATGAACATATCTTAAAGTAAAAAAATCATTATGTCAAACTATCATAAGTCGAGGACCATTTCTATTGGAAGGATAGGTTTGATCTAGAACTCTCAGACATTTGTAGTGGAAGGATAAAATGGTAAAGTCATCTGGAAAAAAATCTCAAATATTAAACATATTCCTAATATGTGATCCAACTATTCATTCCACTCCTAGGTACTTATTCAAGAGAAATAAAAACATATGTTCACACAAATATTTATATACAAATGTCAGTTTTAGAATAAGTCATTCATTTAAAATATGGGTCACTTTGTTGTCATTAACCAAAAACTGGAAACAAACCAAAATATCCATCAAGAGGTGAAGGGTCAAATAAACTGCGATATATTAATAAAATGAAATGCTACCAAGCAATAAAAATAAACTACTGATACACCCTACAACTTGGATGGATCTCAAAATAATTATGTTGAATGACTAGAACCACACAAAGCATTACATGCCATATTGTTCTAGTTACAGAAAATTCTAGAAAACGCAAAATGAAAAGTATCCTATAGCATCAGAAAGCAAACCAGTGACTGCCTTGGCACACGGGAAGTCAGAAGGGACGACTTTCATGAGGCATAAAGAATATTTTGGGGCACTGATGGATATGTTCATTATCTTGTCTGTAGTGATGATTTCCCAGGAGGTACATATATGTCAAAACTTAACAAATTGTACACTTTAAATGTGTAGATTTTATGTTATGTCAATTATACCTCAATAAAACTGTTTCTAAGCTTTCAGATATCCAGCTTCCTGAAAAAAATGGAAGCTCTAGCTGCATCGCATCTCCATGATCGCATGGCAACAGAAGCCGTTTCTTTCCTGGGAATCACCTGTTTTCCAGTTTGCCATAGTCTTCATCCCTCCCCTTTGTTGTTCCTTTCCTGCTTTATTTATTTACTTGACTCCAACATGAAATTCAATTTTAACTTCCAATTGATTTATTGTCTTCTATTTTAACACATAAAAGGGTATTAGTCTCTCCCAGAAGTCTGAAGGGAGAAATCCTCCAAATCCCTTAATTCATTCTATAGTACCTTCTGTTATTTGGTTCCAACTGATTTTCCAAACCTATTTCTTAAGACTTCCTTCATCAGGCCATATATTCAAGAAACTCTACTTCTTGCACAATATTGCCCACATTCCCAACTAAGCTATATGTTTGGTGTGTATTTACTTACCATGGTAATGAGATTCCTGTTTAAAGCATTTGCAAAGAGAGAACTCAAGAAAAAAGACTGTCTTTAACTCACGTAGGAATTTTTATTTCTACTAAATAGTAACTGAAATTCATTTTTTTATGAAGGAGCGGTAAAAAAAAAAAAGAACTTTTGAGAGAAAAATGAGTTCCTGCTATTCAGTGAAAGATATGAGGTTTAAAAATAAATGCTCTCATGGAAAATGCAAGGTTATAAAAGTTATCATCAGCCACCTGAATAGTATAAGCTAGAGTAGATGTGGTTCCACCCCAAGTGATGGGACAGGAAATGCTCTAAGTCCCTTGTCTTTAGTTATGAATCTTCAGAGTCAAGATAGTGTTGAATCAAGATTAGATTTCTGGATATTTTGGGTCATCCCAAGTTATAGATCATGTTGTGTATCGTTTTTTATCTCTTGCAAAGCCACCCCAGTCATGCCATCTTTATTTGAAGTATTATTCTTATTCACTTGCTTCCAAGGATAAAGAATAAATAATAAATATTATGAGAGTACTGAGGGAGTTTATAATATGACTTTTACATTTTTATTACTTTTGGGTAAGAGATTAAAATCTGAGATAATTATTGCATACTTTGCATGCCTCTCTTAAATTCATTCTTAAACAATTTAATATTTGCAAAAGTTTCACATTATATACTCACAAATAAAACTTCTCATCCCATACTGGATTCAAGTTTCCAAAAATGGTTTTTGTTCTTCTTTTGTTCTTTCCAACTTGAACTGTAACATACGGATCACTAGACCCTGTTTTATCTTTTGCCTGTAGACCCTGTGCAGAAACCACTGAAATAAACCGAAAGAAACATTTTAACATACATATTCCTCAGAAATGAAAAATAGTAATAACAAAGACAATTTTTCTGTCATTTGGTTCTTTACGTTTACAGATGCATCCCCGTTGCTTTCATTCTCATGACCAACAGAACTTTAAAAAAAGTTTAATAAAAATAAATACACAACATTAAAATCTGTAATTTTTGCTTTTGTCTCTAAAGCAAAGTAGCTATATACATACACATGCATATACATATTAGCTATATACTCATACACATTACAGCATACATGTGCAGAGAAATGAGGAAGATACACCTACACTTATATGAAAGATTACCTAACATAATTCAAAGGTCTATAATGCAAACTGATCTATTTATGAGTCTGCCGTCAGTATTGATCAACTCTACGTAGTTGAGAAAGTGTCTATATCAACTATGAGAAAGCATCTCATAGTTGAGAAAGCACATTTATTTTGTATTTACTCATCTTTAAATACAAAATGAGTAAGTAAAGAGGCTTGGTAAATGTTAACAGGCTGCACAGTCACTTGCTGTTAACATTACAAGCAACTTCAGAAGTCCAATTTACTAGGTATTGTTAAACTCAAATTGTCCTGACTTGAGGACCAAATGGATGAGGGATGTTGAGCCAGGAGTAAGTAAAATAACATCTATTGTCTCACTGAAAAAGATTAACTGAACATATTATTAGCTACTGTTATAATTTATCACTGGTAGGCAGCAAAAACGCTTATTCCTTGTAAACTGCAGGTGAATATATTGAAAACAGAAACCTTTTCCTATGAAAGAACTTTTGATTAGAACAAGACACAGACTAAAATTATTTCACTTATCTAGTATGTATTTTCAAAATGTGAAGTACCAACCAGTCTGGTTCATATTAACATGATTGAAAAAATAATCATTTATTTTACCTATGATTTTTATTAGCCGTTATTTCTAGGACACATAAAAATCTCAGTTTACAATAAAAATGTTCAAGAAGACTAATTTTTACCTGTAATGGTTATTTTTGCAGACCACTTGGATGTCCCATCCAGTACGCTCTGTTTGGCCGCCTTTGTATACTGCACAAAATCTTCTTTAGAAATCTGAAACATTTCCTGGATTACTTCAAACACTTCCGGCCGGTTTTTCTCCCTGATCTTCATTCTTTCTTTCATTGCTGTAATAATGGTCTGAGTCTTGTCTTCGGCACCATGTTTAGAACTCTTTTCTGCTGCTCCTATGATGGAAAAATCAATGGTGATGTGAACATACATGCCATTACTTTTTGATGGCTAAAGGAGGGAGGAAAAGGAGGAGAGAGTGACAATGAATGAGGGTTTTCATTCTGTGGAGTCAGGTGGCTTTTTAGAAAAATATCAGAATGAACTGCTCTGCTGAGATTCACAACAACTAGTACTCCTTTGTGTTATTGGCAAGTAAATTGACCCCCTATGATTCCCAGGCTTTACTCTTGTATTGCTGAACTAAATTAGGTGTTGTGCAAAAATTTGGTTTGAATTTTCTAAAAAGGAATTCAAAAACAGCAAAAAGAACAGACACAATCAAATATGTTACATACCACATGTATTTCCTCAATGGGTATCCAACACAAAATTGAGAAATAGATAGGATATAAGTGGCAAATATCACTTGGAAGTCAATAATTCAAACACATCACTGTTATTTGATAAACATTAAAATAGAATGTAAGATTTTACTTGGAAAGGAAATGATTGAGCTGTTCAAAACAGATTTGGACACTACTAGGCTAAAAGACCTATAAAGTAACTGATAGAACACCGACTTGAACTCTCTTTCTCTAATATATCCAGAGCTTTTAAATGACTGAATACTCATTTTCCACTAAAAACTTTTTTTTTTATTTCTGGGGCATTGTTTTTCATGACTGGTCTCAACTTTCTGGGCATTTTTGTTTGTAATGACAAATCATTCTATCAGTGAAAGATTTCTAAAATTCCATTCTTGGATCCCTAACCCAAAAGCTCATGTACCAGTGTCTACAGGAACTGCCACTGATAAAATCAAACTTCTTTTTGGTACAGAAGCAACTGAAATATAGTGAAAATAATAGAAAGAGTTGTGTTCATAGCTAGTAACTGCTCTAATTTTCATTGACATGACTGTGAGTTTGCCTAACTAGTATTCTCATTTTATTCTGAACTATTATATTTCTGAGATAGGCATACTAATATCTCATAAATTATTTAGAGATTAAATGGGATAATTTATAGGTAAGCACAATTTCTACGATAAACGATAACATCAGTAATGTTCTTTGAACCTAATTTGTGAATGTTGAGCCCGATTTAAGTATAGAAAGTAAGACAAAAGATGAAAGGTCAACTACTACCTTTACTTATGATAAATTAATACACAATTGGACAGCAATAATTTAATGTAAATGTTCATTTATTTGAAAGTGTAATATCTGTTTCCTAGAGTGGAAATATATATTCATAATAATGAGTGTGAATAGAGGAAGCTAAAAGATATGTATATCCCAATGGTAGAAAGAGCAGGCTACCTATCTTTATCTTTTATTTTAACCTTTGAGGACCTAAACGACATTTAAAAAAAAGGAATAAAAAAAAAATGAATTCCACTAAAGATGATTTAAAAGGACATTGTAAATGGTCTACACTGTTGAAACATGTCCCTGGAATAGCTACAAATTTGCAAATTGCATGAAATTAAGATGTTTTTAATTTATCAATATTGGTTTAGCTACACAGTCCATAATTCTGAAACAGTAAAATTAGCTTAGGCTGCACTAAATAGTTGAAACTATTCGATAGGCATATTTTATTCATGTATTTAATATTCATTAAATGGACAGGACAGTGGTGGCTGGAAAATGTTCCCTACAAGACACAAAGTGGCTCAAAAGTTTAGTCTGTGACAGCCAGGCAAGGAATGTCCAAAAAGTTAGAAATGTCATAAAAATGTTGACTCTCCCCCAAATTTCTAAACAGCTATTCTTATTTTTGCTGTTAATGCTCCCAAAGGCTCTAGGAAGGAGTGCTAAAGTCATGTAGAGTTAAGTATACTTTGGATTAGTTTTCTAAATTGAGGAAGAACCCATCTAACTACCCTGCACAAAATAAATGCGCAAACAATAGCTGCCAAATTCAAAGCTAGAATATAAAGAGATTGTTCATCCAAAGGAATCAGGCTTCTATCCTTAATGACTGCCCCTTGTTATAAAAAAAAATAATAATTAGGAAAGCTTGAGCATTAGCTTTGAAATTTCACTTATTCTTATATATTATTGATGTTATTATAGAATATCTATTCTAATATGTACAGGCAAAAGAGCCATAAACTGAAATAGCCAACTGGTGGACAGCAGGTTAATAGAGACATACGTTTAAGCATTTTCTCTGTTATTTCTAGAAAAAAATATGTAACTTTTAAAAATTTCTACTTTTGGCCAGGCATGGTGCCTCAAGCCTGTAATCCCAGCACTTTGGTAGGCCAAGGCAGGTGGATCATGAGGTCAGGAGATCGAGACCATCCTGGCTAACATGGTGAAACCCTGTCTCTACCAAAAATACAAAATAATTAGCCAGGCGTGGTGGCGGGCACCTGTAGTCCCAAATACTTGGGAGGCTGAGGCAGGAGAATGGTGTGAACCAGTAGGCGGAGGTTGCAGTGATCCGAGATCACACCACTGCACTCCAGTCTGGGCAACAGAGCAAGACTCCGTCTCAAAACAAAACAAAACAAACAAACAAAATTTCTACTTTTGCATTTTTGATCAGAAGAAAATTATTCATCTTAGATTGTTTAGCTCAGAGACAGAGACAAATTCATAATTAATTTTTGTCACTGATGTACAGGTACTTTCCATTGCCCTATTCTTTATCAAACCCACATATCTTATGTTTCTAATGAAACTCTTTATTAAATAGTTACAATTTGCCATGAATTTCCAGCCCTTTGGGTTATTTGTCTTTGGCCTTATTTGCTTATCTAAAAGTCATCAGAGAAAACTTTAAATTAGTTTTTATATGACTCTTTCTTCAAAGTGTGTGGCAGAAGGTCTAGTAGCGTCATTGAAATACAGTAATATGCCAACCAGAGATCAATAATAGATGAGATCAAAAGAGATAATGTAAACCAAAAGCACTTTGTACAGTATAATATCCAAATGAAATGCATCATTGTTACTTTTAAAAATAATTACTTGACAGATAAGACAATATAATCACGGACAACACAACCATAATCCAACCTTAGATGGGCAAACTGGTTCTCTTCTACATAATTTAATGGGACAATTAACTAGAACTCATTTTTCCTTAGTTTTTATCAGACAAAACATCTAAACTTCAGGTGAAATTAACAATTTTACCATCTTTATACGGCAGTTTACAATTTTTGAGCTTTTTTCTGAAGAAGTATCTATAGATAATATCTACAAATAATTATAGAATTTATAGATATAATCTATACATAGAAAAATATTGAAGTTGTTATATATGTAACTTTATATATAAAACATATATAGTTATATATAATATATATTTTGATTATACATAACTATATATAAAATATACATATATAAAGTTATATATAAAAAACTTAAAACTACAGGTGTGTGTACATACATATACCTACATATATAATATATACACATACATATATATGTGTGTGTATATATGCACATATATATATAATAACTTCAGTGTTCTTCCTTCTTCGCAGTTCTTTCCTTTTGCTATTTTTCTCAACAGCTCTTCCAAAACATTTCTACTCTCAAGTCACCTACCTCACCCCCATTACCCTCCATTCTCAGCATATGATCTTATCTCCTCGAGAGGAAATAGAGTTCTTTTAAACTCAACAGTCACATTTTCTCTCCTCTCCTACAGAAACAAAAAAACCCAAATCTGATTTGTAGTATTAGATTTCTGTGACGTAAATATTTCTAACAGCTGATTCCAAGCAAATGCCTCACAAAATTCTTTCATATTTAACAATCACCATTGACATAGCTACCTGCATATATGTCTATTCCTTATGCTACCTCATAAGGCCCAAATTTTATTAAATGTGTATTCCAAGTGTCTAACACACTGTTTGGAAACTAGCATACACTCCATAAATAGAGGAAATACTTCTTGGGGGAGTCTAAGATAAAATGATTGGCATAATTGAGTATTTAATTTGGCTCTGGGTTAATTTAATGTGTTATGAACTTCTTGCAAACTCCTGCCCTAAGGCCACAATTCTGGAAAATAACAGGAATAAACTGAATATAAAATGATAAATATCCTGTTGAATAAATCTTATGAAAAGACAAAATATATGTGGCCCTTGGCTTTGGATTTGGAATTATTAGAAAACAAAGGCTGTATTCCCATCATTAGATAACAGAATTTAGTCAACCTACATGCCACGTGCACTTAGTCAGCATAAAGCAAGAACACGAATGCCAACTACCAATAGAAGAAATATATAAGGAGTTTCACTTTCAAATAAAGTAAAAGTGCACAGTAACTAGTGATGCTTCAGTGACATGGTTTGACTCTGTCCCCACCCAAATCTCATCTTGAATTTTAGCTCCCATAATTCCCAAGTGTTTTGGGAGTGACCTGGTGGGAGATAACTGAATCATGAGGGCGGTTGCCCCATACTGTTCTCATGGTAGTGAATAAGTATCATGAGATCTGATGGTTTCATAAGGGGAAACCCCTTTCATTTAGTTCTCATTCGTTCTCTTGGCCTGATACCATGTAAGACCTGCCTTTTGCCTTCCGCCATGATTGTTAGGCCTCCTCAGCCATGTGGAACTGTGAGTCCAGTAAACCTCTTTTCTTTATAAATTACCCAGTCTTGGGTATGTCTTTATCAGCAGTTTGACAATGCACTAATACACTCGGGTAGAGGAGACAATCTTGAGTGTGAATCCTGATCTGCCACTTATTAACTGGCATGGTTTGAATGTTTGCATCCCATTGAAAGTCATACATTGAAACTTAATCCCCAATGTGATAATGTTAACAGATGAGGCCTTTGGGAAGTGGCTAGGTCATGAAAGCAGAGCCCTCAACAATGAGATTAGTGGCTTTATAGGCTCAAGGGAGCTCACTTGCCCCTTCTACTATGTGAAGATGCAGTGGGAAGTCAGCAGTCTGCAACCTGGAAGATCGCCCTCAACGGGCCCTGACTGTGCTGAAACCCTCATCTTGGGCTTCCCACCTTCAGAACTGTGGGTAATAAATCTATGATGTTTATAAGTCACCCAGTTTATGGTACTTTCTTTTTTTTTTTTTGAGACGGAGTCTCGCTCTGTCGCCCAGGCTGGAGTGCTGTGGCCGGATCTCAGCTCACTGCAAGCTCCGCCTCCCGGGTTCCCGCCATTCTCCTGCCTCAGGCTCCCGAGTAGCTGGGACTACAGGCGCCCGCCACCTCGCCCGGCTAGTTTTTTGTGTTTTTTAGTAGAGACGGGGTTTCACCGTGTTAGCCAGGATGGTCTCGATCTCCTGACCTCGTGATCCGCCCGTCTCGGCCTCCCAAAGTGCTGGGATTACAGGCTTGAGCCACCGCACCCGGCCTATGGTACTTTCTTATGCAATTGAAATAGACTAAGATCCTAACCTTTTAGTCTTGAGCTAGTTCGTTTCTCTCTCTCAGCCTTAGCTTCCTCATCTGAAGAACAGTTGGAAATAGTAGTAGTGTCTCTCTTAACAGTATCAGGACTCAAAGACATAATGCTTATAGCTTTAATAATAGTAATGGAACAAGTGTAGTGATTTCAGAATGCCAAAAAGGTGAAGGTTTAGGCATTTATTAAAGAACTTCAGGCCAGGAGTGGTGGCTTACACCTGTAATCCCAGCACTTTTGGAGGCCAAGGTGGGTGGATCACTTGAGGTCAGGAGTTCATAACCAGCCTGGCAAACATGGTGAAACTCCATCTCTACTAAAAAAATACAAAAAATTAGCCGGGTGTGGTGGTGCATGTCTGTAGTTCCAGTTACTTAGGAAGTTGAGGCAGGAGAATGGCTTGAACCCAGCAGGCGAAGGTTGGCAGTGAGCCGAGATTGTGCCACTGCACTCCAACCTGGGAGACAGAGTGGGACTTTGTCTCAAAATAAAAATAATAATAATAATTTCACATTAGTAAGAAATTTTAGGAGTTTGAGCTTCAAAATCACTTGACCTCTGAAACCACTCCTGGAAAACTCTCACATGGACAGTATCTGCAGTAGGCTGGATGCTCTATATCTATTTGCTAGATGAGGGCCAATGAAGGGCTTAAAGATAAAAGAAATTTGAGTTTAAAAAAAAGCTAGAGAAAAATAACTTATTTATTTATTTATTTTTTGACATCCATAAAGCCTTACCTGCACTTGAAATTGATGGACCCAGAGAAAGTGGGTGGTTAACATCTATGGAAAGCATTCAGAGGGTCTGATATTGAGGCATTTGTGTACTCCTTTCTTTCTCTAGGAGCCTCTCTGACATGGGAAATGGGTCTTTACTGCTTTTTTTCTTTATTTCCCAGCAAAAAGATGTAGGTGGGCCTGCTTTCATTGTCTCTCTGATTTTTGTCCCCATGACATCATGTGGGTGGACATTCAGTTGCCATTCTCTACCCATTTCCTTTAAGATGTCTTATATCCAAGATAATATGAACCCTCCTCTTTTAACATGCCTTCAGTCTTTTCAAGGAACAGAACTGCAACTCCTCCAGTGTTCAAGTTAGCAGCCTCCTTTTTCTTGTAATATCAAAGCCACACACTCCTTATTTTTCACAAACAACAAAGGACTGACATTTAACAGAAGGTAATGGGAGGAGCACAAATCTAACATAACATCATCTCCCATTCGTGTAGGTGAGAGCCTGTAGGTAACTCTGTCACTGACAGTGGGAAAAGAGGAGAAGGTCGCCTACTTCCCAAGGAACTCCACCTTCTCTAAAATGACCAGTGTCAGGGAGTCTGGCATCAAGAGCAAACAAAAAACTGCCAGACTGTCTTTTCTCTTCTGCCGATACCATCCCCACCATATTCAATCATCTCATTTATTGGTAAATGCAAACTTTTAGAACAAATTTGAAAAGAAGCATGTTTTAAAAATAAAAAATCACGAATGCGCTCACATAACAGTAAGTTAAAGCGACTATATCTCATCAGCATTTTCTTGAGGGTTTCCCAGTCATCACAGAGTCAAAAGCTATCTATATTGTTTAGGGGGACAAATCAATTATAATTTAAAATGTGCTCAATTTTCAAAATATTTTTACTAAGCAAGGAAAAAGAGAAGAAACCAAGAGAGTTATGGAAGGAGGAAGATATTTTTCTTTGTATCACATTTAGTTACATAGATTTCTTCACATACTTTTCAAAAAAAATACAAAGCAAAAGAAAATTAAACATCAACATTTTCAAAACAAGATTGATTTTTATTTCTATTTTTTCATAACCCAGACTCTGACTTCTAGGAACTTTGCTAACGCAAGTAGTTCACAGTGTTGTTCAGGGCTGGCCTGGTGCTCACAGCTAGGCTACATCGTTCTTTTCTTGGACATGAACAATTTCAAAGAGCACCAACCTTAGACGTGGTCACCTGCGACAGTGTTAAAGTAAGACAAACAAGGCCGCTTCCTTATTTTTCCTAAGCATAGACAAAACATAGCACTCTGTAAACCACAAAATATCAAACATTCCCTCTCTTAACTAATATGCGTGGCCATTGTTTCTTTAGGATGTATAATTGTCCTCTTTTATCCTCAGGGAATGCATTCCAAGGCCTTCAGGAATACCTGAAACCTCAGATAGTACCCAACTCTATCTTTATTGTATAGTGTTTTCTTGTTATTGTTGTTGTCATTGTTTTATTTTATTTTAATCTGATCACCAAGAAAGCTACTAAGTGACTATGGGGTGAGTAGCATCTATAGGGTGGATACACTGACAAAGGGATGACTTTCCTTCCAAGAAGGATGGCAGATTTAATCACGCTACTAAAAATAGTATGCAACTTAAAACTTATACTTTGTTTCTAGAATTTTCTATTTAATATTTTTGGACCACACTGCAGAGGACTGAAACTGGAAAGTGAAACCACGAATAAGGAGGGACTACTCTAAAGCTGTGGCTTCAGTCAACTCTGCCTTCCTTCTAGATTAGATGTTTACAGACACAAAATCATAGGATTGTCCTCACTTCCACATAACACCCAATCCAGAGTATGGCTCTGTTTTCTAGCACCGTCTTGCCGAGATGCCCTACAGTCACCCTGGTGTGTGTTCTCCCTCACAGTAATAAGTAATAAAACATACTTTTTGAAATTACAGGTGTGCTCCTGGTGGTCTCTAGCTGGAGGTCATTGACAAGTATTATTAACTGTTTTCACAAATGAGGAAAATGACACTCAGGGAAGTTTTAAAAACATTATAGTTGCAATAAGACTGGAAGTCAGATTATTTTTAAGTAGCTCAATACTACGAAAAAACATGCATTGATATCCATTGAGTATGTTATGTAGAATATCTCTACGGCATTATGCAAGGCATATTCGTCCTCTTAGTCTCTCTCCAGCAGCCAACCCCAACACCTGAAAATGCTCCATTATTAGTCTATTCCTTTGGGTTAAGGAACTGATGGTTGCATTCATTTCCCTTTTAGTGTTGTTGAAAATTCAATGCAATAACATGCTGGGATACAGGTGGTAGAGATATGGAAGGGGGTCAGGGAAGTGCTTGAAAGGGAAGGGTGTGGTCCCTGGCTAGGGCTCCACCCCTGGGCCTCTGCCCAGGGACCTAAGTGAGGACAGCATTTTTGTTTTCCTCCCCAAATGTTACATTTCCCACGACAACCCTGGCCTGCCACGCCCCCATCCTGTGCCTATAAAAACCCTAAGGCTCTAGCCAGCAGACACACAGGCAGCTGGATGTGGAGAGGAGCACATCAGTAGAGGAACACACAGGCAGCTGGACATCCAGATAAACACATTGGTAAAAAGAGACACAAGTGGCTGGATGTTGAGAGGACACCAAGGAGAGCACACCGGGTGGAAGAGCACAGGACAGACATTGGCACACCGGCAGGCCATCAACGGACAGAAGGTGGTGGATTTGGGGTAGGGCAGTCAGAGGAGAGCCCAGGCCTCCAAGCCACCTGACTCCAGGGGAAACCCATCTCCCTTCTGGCTCCCCCATCTACTGAGAAGTACTTCCACTCAATAAAACCTTGCACACATTCTCCAAGCCCACGTATGATCCAATTCTTCCAGTACACTAAGAAAAGAACCCTGGGATACAGAAAGCCCTCTGTCCTTGTGATAAGGGAGGGGTCTAATCGAGCTAACACAGGCCACCTACAGGCAGCTAAACTTAAAGAGCATCCTGTAAAGAGCATCCATGCCCACTGGGGCTTCAGCTATAAACATTCACCCCTAGACACTGCCGTGGGGCTCCCAACCCATCTGTGTACTCCCCTAGAGGTCTGAGCAATGGGGCCCATCACACGCCCTGCAAGGAGGACATGGCAACTTTTCCCATTTCAGGAGCATTGAGGATTTATTGATGGTTGGCTGTAGATGGCGGGTCCTGAGGGGTTATCATGGTGGGGAACTCTGGGACCTACAATCCAGGCAGCATAGAACGTCTACAATTCAGGGGTCCCATATGTGCTTTCTCCCATATGAGAAAGTGAGACAGCACTGAAAATAAAATTCAGTAACTTTCCTTTTCTTCCCCCTAGGACTGACTTTGCAAATTTATTTATAAGTTAGCAAAGAACACCAGGCTGAGTTCAGAGACCTGATTTCTAATCCTGCTTACACTATTCACTTGATTCTTTTTGATGAGACACTAAATCTTCTGAACTCAGCCAAAGCGGTAGACTGAGTTTCCCAATCCATTAATCTCGAAGCTTCTTTAATAGCATATGCCTATATGGAAAGATGATACTTAAAGCACAACAGGTTATTTCTAGTTGTAGTTCTTGTTCCTTCATCCATTAGTTTAACAACATTTGTTAAGCAGCTCCTTTGCTTAAATGTGTGTTAAGTAGCAGTGGATAAAAGGAATCCTACTTCTAAGTTTCCTGAGTACTCATTACTTAAACATATATTGTAAAATTGTTATTGAAAGAGTAACATGTCAAAAGTTTCCAAGATACATGTTCACATCTGTTCATCTAAGTTACGTATTAGAAAATGAGGTTGAGTCCAGGAAAAACACCACTTACTTTCTTTGCAGCTCTGAGAACCCAGAATAAAGCTCCTACCCACAATAGATGCTCAACATATACAAATATTTGACTGTCTTAAAATATGATTTTGAAATGTGGTAATAGGGCAACAAAGAAAGGAGAATCAATATCTAATTTGCAAACAAGAATATATTAGTCAGATTTTATTAATGCTATGAATTTATTGATTGCTTATCTTAGGACACATAAGTTCAACATAATGTCAGTGGGAAGCACATAGAACTAAAGAACACATCTCACAAAATGCTTCTTTGCTGAATGTTTGGTGAAATATTTTCTGGCCTCATGCAGGTGCTTGAAATTTCTAGTTAGGAATTAAAAGTAGGTAGAATGTTTATTCAGTGAGACTCTGGGATTCCTTCTTTGGAGATGTGTAAGGAAACTGCCATGATTGTTTGCATTTTTTTCCAATCTCTGTAGCTGTCTCTTTTCTACACTGAAAGGATAATCAAGGAAAATATTTTACATATAATGTCTCTTCTACATATGACTCACTCTGCAGACAACCTTCATCCCAGCCATCACGGCCTTTTTCTAGTGTAAAGCTACCACTGAGGTGCCACACCAAGTTCCTTACGAGTTATGTTAACATAATTCAGGGTCACAACCTGCTCCTCCATTTATTATAATTAAATTATTTCACCACCAAATGCTTTTTCCAAAAAAGAATAAAATGTCTTTTTAGGTGACGAGACGCAAATGAACTAATTAAAGAAAAAGCAGGTGAACTCTGGCTGTTGCCACTGATTTTATTGAAGGAGTATAAATCAGGTCTCTTTTCTCATTTTTCTCCCTGTTTCCATTTGATCTCCTTCTCACCACCCTGTGGCTATCAGTTTGGGGCCAAGAAGCTGGTAAAATCTAGGAACTACCATCGAGTACAATTAGCTAGAGAGGGCGTTAGATGAAGCTCTTTGGGGAATTGACTGGACATTTCCATGCATCTCTGAACCCACAAGGAAGCACTGGAGCAGTGAGTGGGATTTCACCATCACCTGGTCTAATTCCACTTGACTGAAGGCGCACGGGTCACAGACCCAAGACTTCATGGTAAGGAAACACCTAATTTAAATCAATTTGAAGTAACTTTACATATTCTGTCTTTTGCATGGGTCATTGGTCAGACCACATGTAGAGAATTTAATTTCTTTTAGCATGTGTATGCTGATAGACTATAATTATTCAGAAAAGAATTAGCAAAATAAATACAGTACTAGAAACCTATAGAAAACTAGATAATTACTTTTCAGTACTTGAAAAACTGTCATATTTAATAGAATTTATTAAATATTTTCTCCATAAGTAAGATATGGTTTAATGGGTAAAAATTACAAGGAAAGACACCTTGGCTTAAATTTTAATTCATGAACTAGCATTTTGAAATCATGAGTTAAACTGCCTCCTAAGGGTTTAAAGTTTCCCTGGAAATGTTATGAGATTGAATGGCCATTTTATAAAGACAATCAAAGAACTTTCTTACATTTAGAGGGGGCTGAGTTAGCGATACCTTCTATTTAACACTGATTTTCTTAGCTTTTTATTCTTTCCTTTTCTTCAGTGTTGGCATTCATGAAATTATCTCATGTATAGTGTCACCACCGCCATTTTTTTGGGCTTAAAACAATGAATAAGAGAAATTTTTTAAGGTAATGTCACTGATTCTGTAGGGAGAATTTCAAATTTTATTGATAGTTATCATGGAAAGTTATGAAGTTAAGTACACATACCTGTAGGACCTCTTTCTGATCAATATGAGAGTGTGAATTTTAGGGAAAAAGTAAAAATGGATTTAAAAAACCCCCTCCCTGGCACCCAAGATGGCCAAATAGGAACAGCTCCAGCCTCCAGCTCCCAGCGTGAGCGACACAGAAGACAGGTGATTTCTGCATTTTCAACTGAGGTACCAGGTTCATCTCACTGGATGTGTTGGACAGTTGGCGCTGGTCCGCAGGTGCAGCCGGACCAGCAACAGCTGAAGCAAGGCCAGGCATCACCCTACATGGGAAGCACAAGGGGGAAGGGAATTCCTTTTCCTAGCCAAAGGGAATTGAGACACACAACACCTGGAAAATTGGGTAACCCCCACCCTAATACTGCACTTTGCCAAGGGTCTTAGCAAATGGCACACCAGGAGATTATATCCTACACCTGGCCCAGAGGGTCCCATGCCCACAGAGCCTCCCACATTGCTAGCACAGCAGTCTGAGATCTAACTGCAAGGCGGCAGCAAGGCTGGGGAAGCACCCGCCATTGTTGAGGCTTAAGTAAGTAAACAAAGCCTCTGGGAAGCTCGAATTAGGTGGAGTCCACCACAGCTCAAGAAGGCTGGCCTGCCTCTGTAGATTCCTCCTCTGGGGACACGGCATTGCTAAACAAAAAGCAGCAGAAACCTCAGCAGAGGTCAATGCCCCTGTCAGACAGCTTTGAAGAGAGCAGTGGATCTCCCAGCATGGAGGTTGAGATCTGAGAATGGACAGACTGCCTGCTCAAGTGGGTCCCTGACCCCTGAGTAGCCTAACTGGGAGACATCCCCGACTAGGTGCAGACCGACACCTCACACCTCACATGGCAGGGTACACCCCTGAGACGAAGCTTCAAGAGCAAGAATCAGACAGCAACACTTGCTGTTCAGCAATATTCTATCTTCTGCAGCCTCCGCTGCTGATACCCAGACAAACAGGGTCAGGAGTGGACCTCAAGCAAACTCCAACAGACCTACACCTGAGGGTCCTGACTGTGAGAAGGCAAACTAACAAACAGAAAGGACACCCACACCAAAACCCCATCAGTACGTCACCATCATCAAAGACCAAAGGCAGATAAAACCACTAAGATGGGGAAAAAGCAGTGCAGAAAAGCTGGAAATTCAAACAATCAGAGCTCATCTCTCCCTCCAAAGGTACGCAGCTCATCACCAGCAACGGAACAAAGCTGGACGGAGAATGACTTTGACAAGCTGAGAGAAGAAGGCTTCAGTCAATCAAACATCTCAGAGACAAAGAAGGTCATTACATAATGGTAAAGGGAACAATTCAACAAGAAGAGCTAACTATCCTAAATATATATGCACCCAATACAGGAGCACCCAGATTCATAAAGCAAGTCCTTAGAGACTTACAAAGAGACTTAGACTCCCAAGCAATAATAATGGGAGACTTTAACACCCCACTGTCAACATTAGACAGATCAATGAGACAGAAAGTTAACAAGGATATCCAGGAACTGAGCTCAACTCTGCACCAAGCGAATCTAATAGACATCTACAGAACTCTCCACCCCAAATCAACAGAATATAGATTCTTCTCAGCACCACATCGCACTTATTCCAAAATTGACCACATAGTTGAAAGTAAAGCACTCCTCAGCAAATGTAAAAGAACAGAAATTATAACAAACTGTCTCTCAGACCACAGTGCAATCAAACTAGAACTCAGGACTAAGAAACTCAATCAAAACTGCTCAACTACATGGAAACTGAACAACCTGCTCCTGAATGACTGCTGGGTACATAATGAAATGACCACATAGTTGGAAGTAAAGCACTCCTCAGCAAATGTAAAAAAAAGAAATTATAACAAACTGTCTCTTAGACCACAGTGCAATCAAACTAGAACTCAGGACTAAGAAACTCAATCAAAACCACTCAACTACATGGAAACTGAACAACTTGCTCCTGAATGACTACTGGGTACATAACAAAATGAAGGCACAAATAAAGATGTTCTTTGAAACCAATGAGAACAAAGATACAACATACCAGAATCTCTGGGACACATTTAAAGCAGTGTGTAGAAGGAAATTTATAGCACTAAATGCCCACAAGAGAAAGCAGGAAAGATCTAAAATTGACAACCTAACATCACAATTAAAAGAACTAGAGAAGCAAGAGCAAACACATTCAAAAGCTAGCAGAAGGCAAGAAATAACTAAGATCAGAGCAGAACTGAAGGAGATAGAGACACAAAAAACCCTCCACAAAATCAATGAATCCAGGAGCTGGTTTTTTGAAGAGATCAACAAAATTGACAGACAGCTAGCAAGACTAATAAAGAAGAAAAGAGAGAAGAATCAAATAGACACAATAAAAAATGATAAAGGGGATATCACCACCGACCCCACAGAAATACAAACTACCATCAGAGAATACTATAAACACCTCTATGCAAATAAACTGGAAAATCTAGAAGAAATGGATAATTTCCTGGACACTTACACTCTCCCAAGACTAAACCAGGAAGAAGCTGACTCCCTGAATAGACCAATAGCAGGCTCTGAAATTGGGGCAATAATTAATAGCCTACCAACCAAAAAAAGTCCAGGACCAGACGGATTCACAGCTGAATTCTGCCAGAGGCACAAGGAGGAGTTCGTACCATTCCTTCTGAAACTATTTCAATCAATAGAAAGAGGGAATCCCCCCTAACTCATTTTACGAGGCCAACATCATCCTGATACCAAAGCCTGACAGAGACACAACAAAAAAGGGGAATTTTAGACCAATATCCCTGATGAACATCGATGCAAAAATCCTGAATAAAATACTGGCAAACCGAATCAAGCACATCAAAAAGCTTATCCACCATGATTAAGTGGGTTTCATCCCTGGGATGCAAGGCTGGTTCAACATATGCAAATCAATAAACATAATCCAGCATATAAACAGAATCAAAGACAAAAACCACATGATTATCTCAATAGATGCAGAAAAGGCCTTTGACAAAATTCAACAGTCCTTCATGTTAAAAACTCTCAATAAATTCGGTATTGATGGAACGTATCACAAAATAATAAGAGCTATTTATGACAGACCCACAGCCAATATCATACTGAATGGGCAGAAACTGGAAGCATTCCCTTTGAAAACTGGCACAAGACAGGGATGCCCTCTCTCACCACTCCTATTCAACATAGTGTTGGAAGTTCTGGTTAGGGCAATCAGGCAAGAGAAAGAAATCAAGGGTATTCAGTTAGGAAAAGAAGAAGTCAAATTGTCCCTCTTTGCAGATGACATGATTGATTGTATATTTAGAAAACCCCATCATCTCAGCCCAAAATCTCCTTAAGCTGATAAGTAACTTCAGCAAAGTCTCAGGATACAAAATCAATGTGCAAAAATCACAAGCATTCTTATACACCAGTAACAAACAAACAGAGAGCCAAATCATGACTGAACTCCCGTTCACAATAGCTTCAAATAGAATAAAATACCTAGGAATCCAATTTACAAGGGATGTGAAGGACCTCTTCAAGGAGAACTACAGATTACTGCTCAGTGAAGTAAAAGAGGACACAAACAAATGGAAGAACATACCATGCTCATGGATAGGAAGAATCAATATTGTGAAAATGGCCATACTGCCAAAGGTAATTTATAGATTCAATGCCATCCCCATTAAGCTACTAATGACTTTCTTCACAGAATTGGAAAAAACTGCTTTAAAGTTCATATGGAACCAAAAAAGAGCCTGCATTGCCAAGACAATCCTAAGCCAAAAGAACAAAGCAGGAGGCATCACACTACCTGAGTTCAAACTATACTACAAGGCTACAGTAACCAAAACAGCATGGTACTGATACCAAAACAGAGATATAGACCAATGGAACAGAACAGAGCCCTCAGAAATAATACCACACATCTACAACCATCTGATCTTTGACAAACCTGAGAAAAACAAGAAATGGGGAAAGGATTCTCTATTTAATTAATGGTGCTGGGAAAATTGGCTAGCCACAAGTAGAAAGCTAAAACTGGATCATTTCCTTACTCCTTATACAAAAATTAATTCAAGATGGATTAGAGACTTAAATGTTAGACCTAAAACCATAAAAACCCTAGAAGAAAACCTAGGTAATACCATTCAGGACATAGGCATGGGCAATGACTTCATGTCTAAAACACCAAAAGCAATGTCAACAAAAGCCAAAATTGACAAATGAGATCTAATTAAACTAAAGAGCTTCTGCACAGCAAAAGAAACTACCATCAGAGTAAACAGGCAACCTACAGAATGGGAGAAAATTTTTGAAATCTACTCATCTGACAAAGGGCTAATATCCAGAACCTATAAAGAACTCAATCAAATTTACAAGAAAAAAGCAAACGACCCCATCAAAAAGTAGGCAAAGGATATGAACAGACACTTCTCAAAAGAAGACATTCCGTACAGCCAACAGACACATGAAAAAATGCTCATCATTACTTGCCATCAGAGAAATGCAAATCAAAACCACAATGAGATACCATCTCACACCAGTTAGAATGGCAATCATTAAAAAGTCAGGAAACAACAGGTGCTGGAGAGGATGTGGAGAAATAGGAACACTTTTACACTGTTGATGGGACTGTAAACTAGTTCGACCATTGTGGAAAACAGTGTGGCGATTCCTCAAGGATCTAGAAGTAGAAATACCATTTGACCCAGTCATCCCATTACTGGGGATATACCCAAAGGATTATAAGTCATGCTGCTATAAAGACACATGCACCCGTATGTTTATTGTGGCACTATTCACAATAGCAAAGACTTGGAATCAACCCAAATGTCCATCAGTGACAGACTGGATTAAGAAAATGTGGGCCCCGTCTCTACTTAAAAATACAAAAAAACTAGCAGGGCGAGGTGGCGGGCACCTGTAGTCCCAGCTACTCGGGAGGCTGAGGCAGGAGAATGGCATGAACCCAGGAGGCGGAGCTTGCAGTGAGCCAAGATCACGCCACTGCACTCCAGCCTGGGCGGCAGAGCGAGACTCTGTCTCAAAAAAAAAAAAAGAAAAAGGAAAATGTGGCACATACACACCATGGAATAGTATGCAGTCATAAAAAAGGATGAGTTTGTGTCCTTTGTAGGGACATGGATGCAGCTGGAAATCATCATTCTCAGCAAACTATCGCAAGAACAGAAAACCAAACACCGCATGTTCTCACTCATAGGTGGGAATTGAACAATGAGATCACTTGGACACAGGAATTGGATCATCACACACTGGGTCCTATTGTGGGGAGAGGAGAGGGGAGGGATAGCATTAGAAGATATACCTAATATAAATGACGAGTTAATAGGTGCAGCACACCAACATGGCACATGTATACATATGTAACAAACCTGCACATTGTGCACATGTACCCTAGAACTTAAAGTATAATAAAAAATAAATAAATAAAATAATAATCCTAACCAAAAGAAAAAAAAAAAAAACCCTCCCTGGGACATGCATATCCACCTTCATTGTTCTGCACTATTTTTGATTCTTCCAATTTACATGTGCATTTTAATGAACGGCAAAGAGAATTTTGAATTGCATAATTTAACAAATATGAAATAATAAATGTTGTTTTGAGAAATGGAAATAGATTATGAACATGTTTCTAAAGTTTAATGAATGGCTAGCATCTGTCCTTTCTGAAAGACTAGAAGAATGAATTCATTTCTTAGGTATGAGCAGCATCATTTTTTCTCTAAGAAATTTAAGCCATTTTTTTTTAGATGACAGTGTGTTTTCTATTTTCTTAAATGTCATTGTCCTAATATGCTTATTTCTTAAGATACCTGTACACAATTCACTTTTTAAACAATTGGGTTGAATATTAATTGGATTATGAGATTTTGCATGTAAATTCAATGAGTAATATCAAGTCAATCTCCCTTCCTTTAAAATATTTATTCTTAACTATACTTCTTATTTTTCAAAGAAAGAATACCACTTGTTTTGCTTAAAAAAATGCACTTGTTACCATTAACATAGCCTCAATCTGATCTGATCTTGTATGGAGAATACTAATCAGGTAGAGAAAACTTTAGAATGTATATGATCGTGACTACAAGTCAGCTGTGACAGCAATTCTGATTTAATCTTTCACATTTTCCTCTTCCCCTCCCTTCAGTGTCAAGCTATCTACATATCTTACATTGACTACATCCATATAAACCATAAATAGAGGGCACAAAATTTAGATGTGAAAATAATATGATTTGCAAATGAACATCATGTTGAAATACAAGTTTTTGGCAATTTTTAAGCAATACTACCAAATAAATAGAGTAATGAAAAGTCAATTATGTGTATTTTAGAATGTGATGTATCAGCATTTCTAGATCTAAAGTAGCAAATAAAGGATTTTTTTGGAAATAAAAAATTTAAGGTAACGTATAAAAATCAATGTGGCATGCACTCATTCAAGAGTGTGAAAGGATGGAAAGTCATTAATATTTATTGAGCATCTACCGTGTTCCAGGCTCTTAGCAGAGACTATTACATTTAGCCTTTCCAATAACCTTCTAAGGTAAATTTTGTTATTTCTGCCCATAGAGTGGAGAAAAATAAAGCCTCAAGAAGTAAAAATATTTTCTCAAAGTCACATATCTGGCAAGTTACATTTGTTGTTGACAGTCAAACCCAAGACATCCCATTTCCAAGGCCTGTGCAGGAACTGTAGAAGGACATGGATCCTGCCAGACAGGCACCAGATAGGCCTCAAAAAAGAATTCCAGTTGCTGCCAATGCAGGAGCATGTCTTGAGCCCTGTTTGGGGAACCTGATTTTATATATTCCCACTTACCTCATGGAGCTATTATGATGTATGAGTAAGAAAATAGATAGGAAGTCACTTTGAAGGTTTATACTGGATGAGAGTGCAGTTTCACTCCAGGTACTCACCCTGAGGATTCTAACAGCGCCTAGCTCAACACTGTCAGACTGCATCATCAACTATGATTTGATGGACAGTATGGTGTGTCTTTGTGTAAGTGGTGGGAGGGGAGCGGGTAGGATTTGTTGACAACCGGCAAGAGTTGAAGTGATTTAACATGAAGCAGATGGAATAAGGCAGGCTCTGCCTACCACTTTGTCAGCCAAACCAAGTACTCACTCTGCAAGCAGTCAGCGTTTAGCAGGTCCTGACACTTTTCGTGGCATTTCACTCCACACTCCAGACACTTCATGCCTTGCCTTGCAATGCCCCACAGGAGCCCTTCACACTCATAACAGTAGGTGGGCGTGGTAGCTGTCCAGACCTCAAAATTGTGTGGGGTGGTAGAAGACATAGGGTAGATCAATGCCTGCAAGGTCTTCTTGAAGACGTGCATTTTCTGTGAACATGAGAGAAGTTACCAGTGTACCGCCAAGTCAATGGATTTGAATTGTTTCATAGTAAAATGAACCATTTTATCACTTTTCTCTGAAAATGCTATTTTGAGAGAGCCCCTTGATCATTGATTCAAGTCATGACAGTAAGCATAATAACTCTGCTAACTTATTCTTCTCTCAATGTTTTAGGGCCTGATTCAGTTATCTGTACACAAAGAACTCCCTAATCTTCCAGACTGGACTGGGCTCCAATGTCTGCAGCTTCTTTCCCAGCAGCACACAGGTCTAATGACTTGAGGATGTCTAAGTCCCTGCTTTGCTATAAACCCCACACCTCTTTTACTTTCTACCCAGGTGGTTATTTCCTGACTCCCTTGTCCTCCCTGATACTTCACCCCTCCTCAGCCCCAAGGAATGCTTCTGTCATGCAATCTGCAGGAAATTTGCTTTCAGCACCTATCACCTGGGAAGGATCTTATCACCTAATTCATAAGAAAGCATCAGTAGTAGATAAGGTCAAATGAGGCACTCTCCCATGATGATTTATATTTTAAAAGGAAATAGTTTCTAATAGCACATGGAAGGACTCTCTAATGATAAGTGAGGTGAAAAAAATCTATTGGACAAGTAGCTGGGAGATCTGAGTTCTCCTAGGCCCAACCACGTGATATTTAAAAGGGGCCTCGATAAGCAGGAACTGTCTTCCATGTTTTCCTTCTTAGTGCCTAAACAGCTTATCACTGTCCCTGGAACACAGTAGAGGTACATTTCTTTTAACGAATAAACGTTCTGCCACTTATGAATCTTGTAATCTACAGAGAGATGTAAGGGCTCAAAGACTCACTCTCCTCCTCTGCTCTGCTTAAAATGCTATTACTTTGAAGATCAAATTGTATAATGATAACAGAAATAGTCTATAGGCTTCAAAACACCAAATAAATACTTAGTATTGATGCTGGATTAAAAAAAAAAAAAAAACACCACCAACAATAAACACAGGCCAATAGAAAAGAGAATTGGTTAAATGAGTCCTTTTCTACGCTTCTCATATCCCACAAAGCAGGTGACTTCCTGAGAGAAAGACCAGCACTCTCAGAGGTTACATTTACAGAAAATTTCACACAACTGCCTGATGCAGAATGAATGGATATTTACATAAACCCTGTAGGAGCCCAGCGGATAAGTCATACTAGAAGGGAAGCATTTATATTTTGCATTAATTATCCTCAAATCTCATTTCAGAATATTTTCCCACAGTGTTGAAATGACTAACTTTCAATTCCACAGTATGGTAACAGCATATTTCCCTTTATTATTACATTACTCTCACTCTGTGTTTTCCCAGAATATGTTTGGTAATGGTACTGGGAGGTCCCCTACCAGGGAATGAAGCCTCAGTAAGAATGTTTCTAATTTTGAATGGTTAGATCCATCCTTGCTATTAGATAAGGGACTGGTCAATCCAGAGCTCTTTATACTTCAAGTGAGTCTACAGAGCAGCAGTATGGTCAAATTCGGGCATCACTCAAGTGGAAGACCCTAATATTAGAGTTTATTCAGATAGAACAACTGGATCCATCACCTTTCAATAAAGAGTGTCTGAAACAAGTAAATCTCCTGGCTTCATTTTATAATGAAGATGTCTTATAAAGAACTGTTAAGAGTTCTTTGAGAATTAGAAGCATGTATTATTCACCTTTGCCTCCTCTTTAATACCTAGCATAGCGAGTATCTTCACTATCATTAAAACAAATGAAATAATTCTTGGCATAACAGATTTTTCATTAGCTACCCACAGACAGAGTCTCCTGTTCTAATTGGGCTGAGGGGCTGTGTGTGTGTTTGTGTGTGTAATGTAGCATTTGTGGTCTAGAAGAAAAATTAGGGAGGGAATTAATTTATATACTTGCAGTTGCATCAGGCAACTCATTTGTTTTAACGGAAAAAAAATAAAAATAGAATAATAAAATATTCTAATTACATGGAATACTGAGTGGGAATAAAACAGAGTCTGCCAATGAACACAAGAAAAGTAAGTAATGTACCTTACATAAATGAAGAAAGTAGAGTTGGGAATAAGGTTGTTTTTGAACATGAACTTATTCACATATTTCAAGATTAAGTAAATGATTAATATACATGATCTTATTCCCTATGTCCACTTTGCTTTTACTGAAGTCGAGTGATATATAGTCAGTACTCTAAGTCCATAGGTTATAGTAGGAGTAATAAAAATAAATAACCCTGCTAAAAAATTAAACATACTGGAGGAAAACAAGTAAAAGTTCTGAATAAACAGCCGAGCAGATTTCATTAAAATGTTTTGTTTGGTTTGGCTAAGGAGCCATAATTCATTTCTTGCAAAGGGAGAGTGAAGCTAATTTCTGAAAATAAGAAACATGAAACATTTACTAGACAGCCCATTGAAAAGCAATTGAATGGGGCACTGAAATAAATGCCAATATTTAAAAGTTATTAAAGTTAGAGAAAAACATTAAACATTAGACGACCTACCAGAGGGTATATATCCCCTCTAATAAGGGCTTAACACTTTAGGAAATGATGAATCCTTTTCACTCTTGACTTTCGGGGGTATAGGCATGTGTTTATCAAAGCTGAAAATTACTCTACTCTAAAATAAATGCCATACAAAACCATTCTTTTTTCAGCAAAGTATATTCTGAGCTGATAGTTTAGGAACATGAAATAGGTAGGAAAATCATATACAAATAATCTCATAATAGGGGATTCTGGTATTTCAGGGTGATAATGCATCTTGGAGAAAGCTGTTTTCTCGGCAGCAAAATCGGGCAAGATGAAATAAGATTATAAGAAGGAAAAAGTGTGGGTTTTTGTGTGGAATAAGGTGAAAAGAGCAAGAAGCACTAAATAAAAGCATGGCAGAGGAAAACAAGGGGAAACCCCAAAATTTGCCATTGATGGAAGCAAATGAAGTCTATAGTTTACCATTAGGAATCAGATTGAAGGGATGAAAAACCATCAAAAAAAAAAAAAGTAACACTTAGGGCAGGCAGATTAATCATCAGCTATAGATAAGAGCTGAAGGATGGAACTGAGTATGTTATCAGGAGAGGGTCTCTGGCCTAGGTAAACTACTTGGAATCAGACATATGGAGGTCCCTAGAACAAGTAAAAACCTAGTTACTAGAATTAGGACCCAAGGACAGCGGGATATGGCAAAATGAGTGACTTGCTGCTAATCTATTTAATTTTTTAAATTTCTAAATTTTATTTTAAGTACAGGGGTACATGTGCAGGATGTGCAGGTTACATAAGTAAACATGTGCCATGGTGGTTTGCTGCATAGATCATCCCACCACCCAGGTATTAAGCCCAGCATCCATTAGCTATTCTCCCTGCTGCTCTCCCTCCTCCCACCCCCACCCTCCGACAGGCTGCAGTGTGTGTTGTTCCCCTCTGTGTCCATGTGTTCTCATCAGCTCCTAATCTATTTTAAATGTTTCTAAACTTTACAAATCTTCTATAACTTTTCAAATGTTTCAACAAAAATGTATTTTTCTAAAAATACGTATTTTAAGATTATAATAAAATGCATGCTCATTGTAAAAATAATTTATAAAACAGAAAGGCACTAATATAAATAAAAATATTCAATTTAGCCTTTTAAAGTTAGGCATTATTTGATACATATCCTTCCCGTATTCTTTTTTATGTATAGACAGGATGTAATACTCTTGCAATTAGAAAAAAAAAAACCGTTATTTTCACATTGCTTAAGTGATTCCAACAAAGAAGGCAATTTTTTTCTGCTGTGTATAGACATCTTGTTAACCTGTAGAAATGAGTAAGGAATGTTTTCACATTCTGATAAGCCTTTGTAGGCAAGTACAACCTATAGACTACTCCCTAGCAAATATTTTGTTAGAACTTTCTTCTCCAACAAATAAATTTAAAGCAAGTTGCACTAATATATCACTTTTGGAACAATTAGGACACTGGAAAGAAATGAATTGCCTTTTCTATTCATCACTACCTGAGGAAACTAAAATGAGCCTGAGATATAAAGGAATCAGGCTTCCTGCCAAGAGCAATGACTAGTGTTTTCAGACCATCAATATTCTAATCTACCAACTGTTAATAATTATAACAGGAACAAAGCTTGTCTGCCTCAATTTGCCACATTATTTCTCTCCTTTTTCCTTTCTGTGTTAACCAGTGACTAACCTATGAAGTTCTATTTTCCTCCTCATCCTGGGGAGGAAATAATCCTCCTCGTGAGATTATGTAAGCCACACCTTTCCTATACCCCCCAAATGTCACATTTTGATACTTTCAAGACAAAATACACTTCTTGTTTTGAGGCATTTTTCATATACTTGATGGATACTTTTTAGAAAAAATATGTTTGCTCTTCTGTAAAGTACAAATGTTATTGTTTCTGGGCAAAAGCATCAGAATTTTTGCAGAGTAAACATTAGGTACAATATGATTTTTGAAATTTGTTATAAACGTGAAGACAGAGCAATGCTTGGATAAAATCCTGAGCATAAAAACAGACATAATTTCAGTGCTGATTGCTCATCTAAGTAATCATCCTATAAGATTGATTGACTGTAGAAGCTAAAATTATTCAGGTAATTTTTTTTTGTAGCAGAAAGTACAAACGAAGACTAAAAGTTATATTCCTATCTATGTGAGAATGTAAGTAGTTTTCTTTCACTTCTATTGCTTTATAACAGATATAAATTAACATCGTTCTACGAAACTTATGGGGTGAGTCCAAAGAAAGAGGGCAGAACAATGCTAACGTAGATGATTCCTTAATTCAAGGAGAGCACAATATAGCATAAGCCCTTTGTTATGACACAGAACATAATCTGAAAACAAAATATGATAGATTTTTTATGTACTATAAATGTTCTTTTTTCCCAATTCAAACTTTCAATAAAAATGTATACAAGGGATGTGGGTGGTATGAGATAATTAATTTGATAAATACATGAAACTAAAAATAATATGGATTTCTCCACTGGGGGAAACTTTAGCCATTTTAATGTGGGAAGTCTAATATTTACTACTTGGGGTGGAGACTGCATTCTTACGAGTTTAAAACCAGCATAAGACAAGGATGCCCTCTCTTACCACTCCTATTCAACATAGTATTGGAAGTTCTGGCCAGGGATATTGGGCAAGAGAAAGAAAGAAAGTATATTCAAATAGGGAGAGAGGAAGTCAAATTATTTTTGCAGAGGATATCATCCTATATCTAGAAAATTCCATTGTCTCAGTCCAAAAGCTTAAGTTTATCAGTAACTTCAGTAAACTCTGAGGATACAAAATCAACATGCAAAAATGACTAGCATCTCTATACACCAACAACAGGCAGACAGAGAGTCAAGTTATGAACAAATTCCCATTCACAACTGCTACAAAAAGAATAAAATACCTAGTGATACACTAACAAAATAAGGGAAAGACCTCTTCAAGGAGAACTACAAACTACTTCTCAAGGAAATTAGAAGGAAACAAACAAATCAAAAAAACATTCCATACTCATGGATAGGAAGAATCAATATTGTGAAAATGGCCATACTGCCCAAAGTAATTTATAGATTCAATGCTACTCCCATTAAACTACCATGAACATTTTTCACAGAATTAGGAAACTATTTTAAAATTTGTATGGGACCAAAAAGAGCCTGAATAGCCAAGACAATCCTAAGTAAAAATAACAAAGTTGTAGGCATCACCCTACCCACCTTGGAACTATACTACAAGGATACAGTAGTCAAAACAGCATGGTACTGGTATAAGAACAGAAAAATAGACCAATGAAATTGAATAGAGAAATAAGAAACAAGACCATGCACCTTCAACCATCTGACAAAACCTGGCAAAAACAAGTAATGAGGAAAGGATTCCCTATTTAATAAGTGGTGCTAGAGAACTGGCTAGCCATATGCAGAAAACTGAAACTGGACCACTTGCTTATATCATATACAAAAATTAACTCAGGATGGATTAAAGACTTAAATATAAAGCCCCCAAACTATAAAAACTCTAGAAGAAAATCTAGGCAGTACCATTCAGGACACAGTGATGGGCAAAGATTTCATGACAAAAATGCCAAAAGTGATTGCAACAAAAGCAGAAATTGACAAATGGGATATAATTTAACTAAATAGCTTCTCTGCAGCAAAAGAAACTAACATAAGAGCAAACATGCAACCTACAGAATGGAGAAAATTTTTGCAATCTATCTGTCTGACAAAGGTCTAATATCCAAGCTCTATAAGGAACTTAAACAAATTTACAAGAAAAAAAAAAAAAAGAAACCTCATTAAAAAGTGGGCAAAGGACTTGAACATAAATTTCTCAAAAGAAGACTCTTATGCAGTCAGAAAAACATGAAAAGAAGCTCAATATCACTGATCATTAGAAAAATGCAAATTGAAACCACAATTAGATGCTTTCTCACGCCAGTCAGAATGGCAATTATTAAAAAGTCAAGAAACAACAGATGCTGGTATGGTTGCAGAGAAAAAGGAATCCTTTTACAGTGTTGGTGGGAATTAAATTAGTTCAATCATTGTAGAAGACAGATTCCTCAGAGATCTAGAGGCAGAAATACCACTTGACCCAGCAATCCCATTACTGAGTATACACCCAAAGGAATGTAAATCATTCTGTTGTAAAGATACATGTATGCATATGTTCATTGCAGCACTATTCACAATAACAAAGACATGGAATCAACCCAAATGTCCATCAGTGATAGACTGGATAAAGAAAACGTACTACATATATACCATGAAATACTATACAGCCATAAAAAGGAATGAGATTATGTCCTTTGTAGGGACATGGATGCAGCTGGAAACCATCATCCGCCGCAAATTAATGCAGGAACAGAAAACCAGGCCCCACATGTTCTCACTTACTAGTGGGAGCTGAAGGATGAGAACACATGGACATGTGGCGCGGAATGACACACAATGGGGTCTGTCAGGAGTGGGAGTGGGAGGAGGGAGAGTATCAGGAACATTAACGAATAGATGCTGGGCTTAATACCAAGGTGATGGGTTGATCTGAGCAGCAAACCACCATGGCACACCTGTGTAACAAGCACATCCTGCACATGTATCTCAGCACATCATGCACATGTATCCCAGAACTTAAAATAAAAGTTGAAGGAAAAAAAAGAGAAGAATGTTTAGGATTGTATAAAACAAAGGTGAGGCAGGGGCTGACCATTCCTATAAATAGATCCCATGTTACTGTCCTTTTATGTAAACAAGCAAAGTCAGTCAGGGAACCATGGGAAATTGTGTAGTGAAAAATAGTTAATAACAAAATTAACTTTTAGTACGTACTTATGCCTCAAAAATGGATACATGGCTAGATGATCATGATGATTATTATTTATTTTCTCCACTTATGTTGCAAATATTACTTTGTGTATATGGGATAGTTAATAAGAACCATTAAAATCAATAACTATATGTTCAACTCTATAACTTAGAAAAGTAGTTTTGGGGTGAATACAAAGAATAAAAAAAAAATCTAAAAATGACCAAGAGCATAAATAAATGAAGTAAAAAACAAGGAGATAATATGGAGTCAACAAAGCAAAATCACAGAAATTTCCTGCAGTTTTGAGTTTACAAAACAGAGAGAAAATACAAATAAATAATAATAGGATAAAATGGCACACATTTTTATATAAATTATGATATAATCATATAAACAATTTGATGATATTAAATTCAAAAATTTAGAAAACCAAGACAACTTACTGAAAAAAGTATAAATTGTCTAGCCTAACTCAAGAATGAATGCTTAAGGAACATAATCACTATACTAAATAAGTTGCTTTGATAGTCAAAAAATTACTCTCAAAATAACTACCATATCCAGGTGGTTTTGGAGGACAAGCTTTGCTAGTCCTTCAAGACACAGAACTTATTTTATAGAAAACATCCAGGAGAAGGAAAAAAAAAGAAATCTCCCCCGCTTATCTTATTAAGCTAGTTTAATATTGATGCCAAAATTGTTCAAGGACACAGAAAAACATAGCTATTTTTACCTTATGATGCAAAGTAGATGCAAAAATATGATATAATTAGTAAACATATAAGAAAATCAAGGACATGAACATTTCCATAACTTGCCCCAGGCCCCACAGCAGGTAAATTGTGGAGCTGGACCAACATTGGATCTCAAGCCGAAGTACACGCTTATGAAGAATAACGGAACCAATAGCAATACTTGTTGATAAGAAATAATTTTTATTTTGGTGTCATTATTACTGGCTTCCATGTCAGTACTTCCTGGAAAGGAAATTGACCCTCAGGTGCAAAGAGGGCAGGGAGGCATTAGACTCAGCACGTATTCTGCAGACCCGATCACAAGTTCCTGCCCTACTGCGCTGATGGCCACCTGCCATGCCAGCCACTGTATAAAGAGAAAAGGAGGAATGGGAAGGGTTTGACTAAACAAAGGGCTTTCTACATAAGCTATTTCTTTTAATTCTCACAAACTGTGAGGTAACTTTTATTACTTTCATTTTATTGATGAAGCAAAGTCGTCTCAGGAAGGTGCAGAATATTGAGAAGAAACAAGTAGTCAAAGCTAGTGAGAGGTGGAGTCGAGATTCTAATTCAGGCCCCTTTCACTTCAAAACTTATCCAGGTGGCCTGAAAGGGTTCCTGCTCCTGAGTAGGGGTCTGACGTACCTGGGCGTGCTGTAAGCCTACAGCTCTGGTTGAAGTTGAAGTCTCAGAGAGGTGTTCTGACCAGCTTTCGCCTTCCATTTTATCTTTCTAGTGTCAGGCTGGAAATAGGGCTCAGGTTTGATCTCCTGATTACCTCTCATCTAGTTCTTGCCAGTCCCTTCCACTAAGTCTGAATCCTAGACAAACTTTCCCTTACTGAGAATGGACACTTCCTAGAAGCCTGCCAGGCTTAACACACCCTTCAACCCAGACAGAACCAACAGGGCTCTAGGATCCCTCTTAGGCTTGGTGGTTTTCATTCCTCCCTCTACCTGGTTTCCCATAAACCTCATCTGAGACTATCTTGGTTTGAACACTCTTGCCTACTAGAAGCTTCCATGTGACTTGTAGCAACAGTGGATACAAAATTAAGTATCTCAGTCCTCCGCCCACTGTCTGGTAAGCCTCATGAAAGTAGAGATTTTTGGCTGAGTTGTTGCCTACTTTATTTCCAGTCTGAAACAACCCCCGACACACAGCAGACAGTCGATAAGCATGTATTGAATTACCGAATGGATCTACTTTGATTGCTCCACTGTCAGGTTCACACCTAAGAAATTACCAGTCTGTGAAACTAGCACAGAGATGGATAGTGGAGTGCCAGGAAGACTACTGCTATGGTATTTAGATACTAGATTGGTTGGTCCTTCCTATGTTACGAAGCTAGATGGAAATTTTCTGAAATCATAATCCTTAACAGCTTATTGAGCTGAGATTCTCGATCAGTCCTAATAGCGCCTTGTGGGTAAGGTGGAGTTGGTGATGGATGGAGGCACTGGCGATGCTTCACCCATGGCCAGCAGAGCGTTAGCGGAGGAGGCAGTGCTAGGTGACCCACTGTCATCCTGCATCAGGCATTAGACTCTGTTCTGTCCTTGGAAGAGATGACTGAGCTTCAAACTGTACATTTCTTTAATTAAAATAGAAGTGGTACCATTAGTTGTTTTCCACATCACCAAGCCATGTCCCTTCACACACAAGCAAATATTTTATGCTTTTATACCAAGTGTGCCTAGGAAGATTTTCAGCACCAAGGAGTGCAAATTATTTGCTCCAGCATTTATGTTAGTTGCCTGTGTAATGACAGAATGTGACAGCTCGTCAAGAGTGACATTTAATATGCCTGTTGTACAGAAGTCATAGTTTATTTACTTTTTGAGGCACGAGTCCCAGGGAAATGAGCTTTATGAATTTGAGAGGGAATGGATGGATTCTGTTCATCCATTCAACACCAACGCAGAGTTTTTTACTGAGGTCTTCTGAAACTAAAGGAGTAAAGGTGATATTTTTAAGTTGTTGAAAAGCAGATCAATAGCTAATTTAACCTCAGATTGAGGATATGTTCCCTGTTCAGGACTCAGAAAATACAGTAGCATTCCACATTCCACTAATTTCTATGCTTTCCTGTTAACTTGTGAAAGGAATTAGTTCAAATACTAATGTCAAAGAAAACAGTACAAATCAAATACCATGTTTTAAAACATAGGAAAGGAACACTGTAGGAGTTTATCAATAAAATTCTTCAGCGTGTATTATTTACTCAAGAAAACGACTAGATGTTTTGAGATTCAGCAAGCAATATGCAGCTTTCTCCACACCAGAGGATGTCCACTTTGTCTTATGCCTAAATTATACTCAAAATATTACATGGCAACATAAACCTAATGGATAAGAATAAGGAAGTGGGGGCCATGGTGGCTTACGTCTATAATCCCAGCACTTTGGGAGGTGGAAGAATTGCTTGAGCCCAGGAGTTTGAGACCAGCCTGGGCAACATAGCAAGACCCTGTCTCTAAAAACTAAAATTAAAAATACTAGCTGAGTGTGGTGGTACATGCCTGTAGCCTCAACTACCCAGAAGGCAGAGGCCAGAGGATCATGTGAGCTCTGGAGGTTGAGACTGCAGTGAGCTATGACCATACCACTGCACTCCAGCTTGGATGACAGAGCCAGACTCTGTCTGCAAAAAACAAATACATAAAAAGAATGAGGAGAAAGAAAGAATAATAATCTGAGAATGCAATTACATTTTTTCTCCTGTGGCACAATAGAAAATGCATCAACTTGTTGTAGCCTCCGGATAGTCAAATGAATATGCTTTGTTTTACTGATACATACTGGGTAGGGGAGCTTGCTAATGGAAAAACCCAGGAAAGACTGACATTTGGATGAAAGATGACAATGAGAGAAAGAAGGAGGAAGGGAATGAGAAATATAGACATAAAAATGGTGTCTAAATGTTAAGTTATAGAAAGTCAAAATGAGTAATATAATATTTTTGGCAGAGTTTTTATTCTGTAAGAATGACAAAGTTGCTAAAATTGGGGAGGTAGGATATATCAGTTTCCAAGTGTAGGGAGGGACACAGATAAATTGTCTCAAGTAAATCCCCAGTAGAGTGTGCAAGACACATTTACCAGAAGAGAACATGCCAGTCACAAAACACAAGGATTTTTTAAAAAATCCCTTTGACCCAAACTTCACTTGAAGCCAATTAAATCAGAGTGACTGAGAATGAGACCCCAGCACTGTATGTTTTAAAGCTCCCTCAAGTGTTCCAGTGAGCCAGATTTAAGAATCCCTGACCTAAATAATTACAACCTACTTGCATCTTCTAGTCAGCGTTGTTCTTTCATTCAATCAGAATTTACAAACATCTACCTCATGTCAGACAGTGTGCTAAGCAATAGTGGTAGAAACATTTAACAAGAACAACAAACAACTTACAGTGCTACCCTCAAGGATATCAGAGTCTAAAACAAAAGGTGTATGCAAAATAATCGAAATAGTTGTAATAAAAATAATAAAACAGAAGCTCATACGTATTGTTTACTATATTTACTAATTGTTAAGCTATGCTGAATGTTAAGCATATATCTACTTCTTTAATCCTCTCAGTTTCCTTGTCACCTCACTGTGTAGATGAGAGAACTCAGGCTTGAAGAAGTAACATAACTTGTGGGAGATAATAATTCTCATTAAGTGGCACAGATGGGACTCATACCAAGCTGACTTCACTTGTAAACATATGACAATATGGAGGTCATGATTAAATGCTATTAAAGGGCCAGGTGCGGTGGCTCATGCCTGTAATCCCAGCACTTTGGGAGGCCAAGGCAGGCAGATCACAAGGTCAAGAGATGGAGACCATGCTGGCCAACATGGTGAAACCCCATCTCTACTAAAAATACAAAAATTAGCTGGTAGCATGCACCTGTAGTCCCAGCTACTAGGAAGGCTGAGGCAGAAGAATCACTTTAACCCATGAGGCAGAGGTTGCAGAGAGCCAAGATGGGTCACTGCACTCGAGCCTGGCAACAGAGCGAGACTCGGTCACCAAAAAAAAAAAAAAAAAAAAAAAAGTTATAAAAGCCCCGAAGAGGAAACTAATCATTCAGCTGGAAGGGAGGAAGATATTTGGGGAAAACCTTGTAAAAGAGGCAAAACTTAAACTATGTAAAAAATCAGTAGGACTTTTCCACAGGGAGAATAACAGGGAAGCTATGTTAGAATTGAACAGCATTTGTCAAGATAGGAAGGTTCATGCGTATTTGAGGAGAAGAAAATGATTGGCTGATGCCCTGAGGAAGTTTGTTTGAAGTCAGGCTTTCCTCATGCTCCCAGTTATTTCTGGAACACTGGACTAAACATCACAGATGAGTAGCTCAAGCAGAACGGTTTCTCCCTTGTGGTTATGAGGAATATCTAGTTAGTAATGGACATTGTACTTACCAGTTCCTCATTATTTAGGGATGTCCTAATCACCATAGCCAGGGAGAGTCCAGATTTCCTGGCAGCCAGGGTCTAAAACAAACAGAATTATGACTTATTAATACATAGGGAGGTTGACATGCTTATACTGCTCAGCAGAAGGTGAAAACGCAAGAGTATCAGCTATCGCTGTTCATATTTTAGTTAGTAAGGACCTGCCATTTTGATAATCAGTCGATTCACAAAGAATATGGACTCATACAATATTAAAACTGGAAAGGTCCCACAGCTCATCAACCCTGCCCCTACATTTTATAGATGATGAAAGTGAGGCCCAGAAAGGCAAGATGACCAGCCTCAAGATGACTAGCCCCCTCAAGCACCTCAGGCTAGCAAGAGGCTTCTCAAACTTTCTTATTCCCCAAGGTGGTTGTGATATATTCATTCGGAATACGTAACCGTTGGTAGAGAGCCAGCCTGACTTTGGTGATGGCCCTTAATCATAATTAGTATTAGATGGTTCTTGAGTTGTTCATAGTTCCCCAGAATATTCTTCCATATCTATTCAAGATATTTTTTCTAAGTGCCCATTTAATTTGCTAAGAATTGTTATATCCAGATTCATTTTTTTCACTTGATGCTGGTAACTTGGATGATCTTAAATAAGAGTCAAGTCCCTTTAGTTTCCTTACCACATAAAATAAAACCATAACCACCACTACCTACTCCTACCCAAAATATATGAATTACAAGAAACTCAGCAGTGCTATAGCAAATGTTGGAAATCAGAAGTTCCATATGGGAATATTAAAACTGATATCCTATTAGGAGCAAAGGGACATCATTGTGGAATAGTGCATTCTTGATCACCCAAGACCCAACTGGTTATATACGTATCTCCTCAGGGTTGCAAAGTCATTAACTCAAATAAAATTCAGCCTACATCTGAGTAAGAATGTCACTCTCCACTCATCTCCACATTTACCTTGAAGAATTACCTCCAAGAGTTTACCCAAGAAAATCTTTCATCTCTGAAAAACATATTCCCTAAAACTACATTTGTATCCTATTTTGGTCTGTGTTTGCACCTGTTGTATACATAATTTTCTCTTTCAGAAATGAACCGGATGTTAAATTCTTGTAGAACAAACTTATTCTTGTATGTCTGTCTTTTCATTTCTCCATCTTGCCCTCTTTTACCCCATGAGTAAGTGCAATGTATGTTTGAGAAGACTGCAAAATATTAAATAAATAGAAAAGCACTTACCATGGCCTGAAGATTCCAGAAGTGAGAGGAAACAAAGTGTAAATAGTTAGACACATGAAAGGTAGGAAAAGAGTATAACAATGTTAAATTAGCCTAACACTTTGCAATTATTTCCACACAGTAAGGAGAGAAATCTGAGCTAAATGTACTGACATGTTATACTTTCCAGTATAAGACCTTTTCAGTCAGGATTATATTTTAAAACTAAAGTGGTGGCCTTCAGATGAAGCCTTTCTTAGCAAAATTAAAAATTACTGATATAAAAAATTATGTAATTGTTGCTGAAAAAATTTACTTTTTTATGGGGGAAATACATTTTTCATATCACATATAATATTAAAAATAGGCGTATAAAATGTGAAGACATTTTGGATGACAGAAGAGACACTTTTTCATGATTTTTTTTTGTTTTACAATCTAATACAGGTCATGGTCAATTCTTTGCATTTATCAAGGTGGTGGCAGCATATTTCAATATAGGAAACAGATTTATTCAGAGTCATGATCAGAAGTAATAATGATGTTAATGACTTGCAAACCATGGTTTTCTTTTATTTTTTATTTTTATTTTTGAGATGGAGTCTCGCTCTGTCACCCAGGCTGGAGTGCAGTGGCACGATCTTGGCTCACTGCAAGCTCCACCTCCTGGGTTCATGCCATTCTCCTGCCTCAGCCTCCCGAGCTGAGACTACAGGCGCCCGCCACCACGCCCGGCTAATTTTTTGTATTTTTAGTAGAGACGGGGTTTCACCATGTTAGCCAGGATGGTCTTGATCTCCTGACCTCGTGATCCACCCACCTTGGCCTCCCAAAGTGAACCATGATTTTCTTTAAATAAAAGAGCTTATTAATTTAGCTAGAATTGACTTTAATATAATAAAATAAAGAATTGATTAATGTTATCTGCTTGCTTTATAAAGTATTCAGGTTCACTGTGTTAAGGTGAAGAGCGTTGTGAATTAAACTTCTGGTCATTCATAACACTAAACACATCAAAGCCTATTCGCTTGCTTGGCATGCTGTGTGATTTCTTTTTGCTCCAATTATAGGGTCATATTAACTTAATTATAATTTCCACTTATATCAAAAGCTATCAAAAGGTTTGAGTTATTTCCTCCAAGTAATAGATTTTAAAGAAATAATAATAAATATAACAGCAGGTAGCATCTGGCCTCATATACTTTTATTCCATGAAATATTTACGGACTAGACAGTGAATGAGAAGGATATTACATTTTAGCAAGAAAAAAAAATCACACATGCAATCAAAGAGAAGTAAACAGTTGTAACTTACCACATCTCGGACAATAGGCAAAGTCTTTTTTCTGCGGAGATCTGGCATGCTGTCAATACCATAAAGTCCACCTCCTGCCCTGAAAGAGAAAATAAAACCAATAATTTCAATGGGTAAAATGATGTATTGTAAGAAAAACATCCACTGTTCATGGTATAAAGTCTGTGAAAAAGATGACAGGGATACCATAGTTTTCAAATAATTCACAAAGCTGCAAAGATACAAGCGTCTAGGACTTTGTTGAGTGAGGAAAAATGACTGTAGCTACCACAATTGCTGACCACTCATCTTCTTGGATAGTTGAAATTTTAAGATACACATGACCTGGATGGACACACTATTTTCTGTTAGTATCACAGAGACAAGAATCACCATGTAAGATCTGTGGAACGTCTTACCTCCAGGAGAAAACAGAACCAAACCATTTTTGGTGCAAGTTTGGTCTGGCTGTGGTGCTAAATAAATTACCTTCATTATAAAAATACCAGTTATTGTGTGCTTCCGCTTCACAAATTAAACTCCAGAATAATGTCTCAAGGAGTCATGGACATGTTTAAGATATTGGGAATTACCATTATACCACAAGTTCTGCTTATCTGAATTCATCCTACAGGTAAATGTACAGAATTAAAATAAGTAGCTGTAGAGGGATGTTTATTGCATCTTTGAAATAATAGCAATAAAAGCTAGGTTATTTACATGTTCATCAATAGTATATTGATGAAATGAATCAATGGGAAGAATAATTAAAGTGAAATAGGTAAACATATGTGTGTATACATAAAAATACTCATAAGATGTTAAGTGAAAAAGCAAGTTTGCATATTAGTAAGTTTAGTATACTCTCACACACACACACATATATATATACTTACTAATATATATACTTACTAATACATATATATGTGTGTGTGTTTGTGTGTTTATGAATGCACAGAAAATATCTAGAAGAATAATCACAAAATCTACAACTGTAGTTACCTCTGTGGAGTGAGATTTGGTGAGAGAAAGAGAAAACTCACTGTTACAAACTTGGTAATGTTCAATTTTTTAATAAGCATGTATTAGTTTGCAATTAAAATTATTTTCTAAGAGGCATGAATCTGTGTTTCTCTAGAATGAGTTTGATACATTGAATTTGACTTTTTATTGCATTAAATCCAGTCATTTAATATAACCAACAAGATGCTAATATTACTGATGATAGCTTCTCCTTATACTTACTTGAACTAGAAAACCCCTTGCTGACCTGTTGCCCACGGTCAGCTTATTTCACCATGAGCAACACAGTTCATGCCCCTGGGCTATAGCTAGGTGTCTCTGTCACTGCAACAGGCTACAAAGGCTAATGATATATCAATAGCATTTTGTAGTCCAGTTTTCCACCAGTGGAGAGATGGCCTCTCTGTTCTTGCTGCTTAGCTTAACATAAGGAAACTTAGTCTTATTGGATTTTTCTTAGTAGTCATGATCCTAACTCCAACACTCTTCAGGTATCCACTACTACTAACATGGTAGTCTTGAACAAGTCACTAAATGTGTCATCAAATTCATGTCAATAGAAAAAAAAACAAAGTAGTAATAAAGATAAAATGAATTAATAAATGCATAGTAATCATGCCATAACATATGCTTGGAAGTGAGGATCAAATGCAGGAAGTGTGAAATATTAAAACCTGGCCGGGCGCGGTGGCTCAAGCCTGTAATCCCAGCACTTTGGGAGGCCGAGGCGGGCGGATCACGAGGTCAGGAGATCGAGACCATTCTGGTGAACACGGTGAAACCCCGTCTCTACTAAAAAATACAAAAAAACTAGCTGGGCGAGGTGGCGGGCGCCTGTAGTCCCAGCTACTCGGGAGGCCGAGGCAGGAGAATGGCATAAACCCGGGAGGCAGAGCTTGCAGTGAGCTAAGGTCCGGCCACTGCACTCCAGCCTGGGCGACAGAGCAAGACTCCGTCTCAAAAAAAAAAAAAAAAAAAGAAATATTAAAACCTTTGCAAATGTGTAAGAAAGATGTCAAGGATGAACAAATTATTTTCAGAGTTGTGCACTTCAACTAAATGTCCCCCTTAATTTTGATCATAAAGAAATAGAATACGTGTGGAGCAGAGGTCAAGAAAGATGAAAGAAAAGAGAGAAGAAAAGAACAGAAGAGAATGTGTTCAGGGAGAAAGGTGACATTTAAAAGACCCTTTTCTCCACTGATTCTATGATAAAGTAGCTAATATGATTTCCCCCATTGCCCAGAATAATGACAATTGGCACTCTCTAGGTGAAGGGCTGTGATAGTCACAGAGTCAAAGTTTGAGAATGTACCTCACAAGAAAGAACCATTGGTGACATACTCTTTTGAATGTCAAGAAACTGCAGAATAGAAAAGAGAAAAGAATGATAAACTTTTTTTCTTAAGCCCCACCTTGAGAATACACAGCACTACTCCATCAATAACTTCTTGCTTCCCTCCTGTCATCTTTCCATATTCCTTCCCACCCCCTGCCAACTCATACTTGACCCTTTCACATTCAAAACATCAAATACATGGAAAAAGGCTAAGTGAATGGGTACCTAGAAGGATTCTTCCAGTTTCATGTGCTCCAATATTAGGCTGTCATTCCAAGTAGTTTCTACTTTTTCTCCTCTGTGAACAGTATCAATAATGAACTAAAACATGCATGAATAAATATTTTCTCACTACAGTACCTATTAATCATGTTAACTATAAACCTTCAAGTACTTTGAAATGTTTTGACTTCCAAATAATGCAACTTTCACAGCTATGTAAAGAAATACATTCAATTCGGATGATGGTTGAGAAAGTGATTTATAAACTGCAAAGTGTTATATAAATGAGTTGTGTATTTTCTTTTATCAGTAATCGTTATTTCTTTTAGGTTTCCTTTCCGTGGAACTTAATTCAAATTTTCAAAGTACACCCAAAAATTTTGAACCAACCTTATTTACCCACAAATTTGGGAATCATTATAAGCATGTGCATTATCAGGCCTGACATTTCACTCCTATGCTTGTCTCATCAGAGTAGAGATATCCAAGGACCTAGGACAAATATGAGCACTGCAGTATAACAAGCCCAGGTGAGCAGACATGTATCCAAAATTCAACTCTGCCTCTTTTGAGTTTGCCACTGAATTTCACTGAACTTACACTTTATAATCTGGAAAATTGCAAGACAATACAAACACTTTCTTAACCTTCACAGCCTCAAAACATATCCTTCTCAGGTTGTTTCCTTTTACTTTTATATTTTCATCATTCCTACAAGAAGCCTTGATAAGGCTATCCATCAAGCAACATAAAATTTTATTGTAAACCATGACTTTGAAAACAGTCTACCTTACTGACCTCACCTCATGAATAGAGAAGCACTTGACACATATGGATAAGGTCTACATAAATGCAAACTATTTTTGTAATATTTACTGGGAGACTTCTTGCCAGAAGCGATCTTGGAGAGATTAAGTAACAAAAACTAGTAAATAGTGGAAATATTCATATATAAATAAATCATTGACTTTCTAGGCAAGATGTTAAGTTCATGCGCAATAGTTAAAATCCAGAAGAAACCATCTACGCTTGATGAAGAAGAAATCAGATGAAGTTATCAGAACAGACCATAGCAGACAAGTAATTCTAAAGTTAAGGTCTGATAAGAAGAGAAACTGTTTCATTTCAGCCCTTTCTGGTATAGTTTATTGTTTTAAGATGTCATTGACTGTAGACAGAAAACTCACTAAGGATAACTAATATTTTTGGTGCTTATTAGGTGACAGATACAATGCTAATATTTGTACCCAACATTTACAGAGTGCTTATTATTCTAAGCACTTTACTTATGTTAATTCATTGTATGTTTAAAAAATCATATGAGGTATAGGTACAATTATTTATCTCATTTTATAATAAGAAAATGAAAACATAGAATCCTTCAAAATCATACCCAAGGTCACTATTTAGATCTGAAATGGCAGTGCCCAGATTTGAGCACACAGTTTATGACTTACCGTGCTCCACTGCTTATCTGATTAGGATATCCTATATCTCTAAAACTCATATGAACTGAGGTCTACAATTAATATTATTTTATATTTAATGAAACTAATATATTGCAGAGATTGATTTCCACTGCAGGATCATTTTACCTCAAACTTAATGTTCTTAATAATCAATAAGTATTTTGTTAAGAAATAAGACACATGGACCAGTTTTGCCATCATTTGGATATTTTTTCAATATATTTCAGGAAAGTGTTATCTTCAGATCACAACCCTGTTTCATTGAACAAAATAGCCTCAGTCTTCCTCAAATGACCCCTCGCCAACTATTCAAGTGTTCTCCTTAGGAAAACAGACATATTAGACTATAGGCATTACAGGTGGGATAAAAAACTGAAGACATCGATGGAAATATTTGGAAAGTCAATGATCACATTAAATTAACAAAATGGATATTATTTTAAAGTCTAAATCAAGCATGCTCAAATTCAATATCAGCTCTATTACAAAGTTTTTATTAATATTTTAAATAACATATAACTATACCTATTTATGGGGTACAATGTAATGTTTTGACATAGGTATGCAGTGTGGGCTGATTGAATCAAGTTCATTCACACACTTATCACCTCACTTATTTTCTGTAGCGAGACCTTTAAAATATACACTCTTAGCCAACATAGTTTAAATATTTTCCGTGGTTTTCTTTTGTTTCTCAGTTCTTTCCACAATATTTAAATGAGTCTACTGAATTTAATAAAATCTGAGATGTACAGTATATTGCTCTATGCCTTGACTCAGGTTCCGTTAATTGTCTTGTTATAAAATAAATGCAATATAGAGTATACAAATTACGTATGTTCTGTAATTTTAAGACACTTCATTTTTAGATAAAGAAAATAAAAGCTGATTTTACTGATTAAGGAGAGATTATTATTTTCACTCAAAATTGACTAATAACATATTGAATGTATATAGATTGCAAAAGAAATTTGAGAAGACACCAGGAAAATATCACGTGAAAACTATCAAGCAGGATATAAAAAAATACACAATACCACTAGTTATTAGTGAAATGCAAACTTAAACCAAAATGAAATATCATCTCACAAGTGATACAAGGGTTATCATGAAAATAATAAAAGGTAACAAGTGTTGGTGATGAAATGGAGAAAAAGGGACCTTTGCACATTGTTGATGGAAATGTAAATTAATGCAGCCATTGTGGAAAACAAGGTTTAGATTCCTCAAATAACTTAAAAACAGAACTACCATGTAATTCGTTACTCCTACCAATGAGTGTATATTCAAATAAAATGAAATCAATATGTTGAAAAAATATCTTCACTCCTACATTTATTGCGACATTATTCACAATATAGCCAGGATATGAAATCAACCTAAGTGTCTATCAGTGGATTAATGGATAAAGAAAATGTGGTATATATACACAATAGAATACCAGTCAGTCTTAAAAAAAATAAAATCCTGCCATTTGTGGCAATGGATGAACCTGAAGAACATGATGTTAAGTGAAATAAGCCATCCATAGAAACACAAATACCACATGATCTCGATCACATGTGCAACCTAAAAAAGTTGATTTCAGAACTAGGGATTAGAGTGGTAGTTACAAGAGGTGGATGGTGGGGAAGGAGAGGTTCGGGAGACACTGGTCAAAAGATACAGAAAATTTACACAGGAGGAGTAAGTTCAAGAGATCTATTGTAAATAGGGTGAATATAGTTCATAACAATGTACCGTATTCTGGAAAAATGTTAAGAGAGTGGATGTTAAGTGTACTCACCCCACAAATATAACTATCTGAGATAACACATGTGTTCACCAGCTAGATTTTGCCATTTCACAATGTAAATATACTTCAAAACATAATGTTGTACATGATAAATATGTACAATTATTCCAATCATTTAAAAATAATAATAAACAAATGGTAAGGTGATTAAAAAAGACTCAGCTTTCAAGGAAGTAGAGCAACATGGCTGAATAGAAGCCTCTAGCAATCATCCTCTCCACAGGAATACCAAATTGAACAAACATCCACATAAAAAAGCACCTTCATCAGAACGAAATAACAGGTGAGCAATCATAATATTTGGTTTTAACTTATATCACTAAAAGAGGCTCTGGAGAGCATCAGAATGAAAGTGTATAACTACTGATGCCACCCCTCGCTGATCCCTTGGCAGTGACCACATGGCATGGAGAGAGAATCTGAGTGCTTGAGGGAGGGAGAGTGCAGTAACTGTGCGACTTTGCATTGGAACATTGGAACTCAATGCTGTCCTGTCACAGCAGAAAGCAACAACAGGCGGAACTCAGCCAGGGCCCACAGCAGGAGCATTTACACCAGCCCTAGCAAGTGGGGACTAGCCCGTCCCAGCTGTTGGATCCTGAGTTCTGGCAAGCCTCGCCACTAAAGGCTCAGTGCTCCTGGGACCTAAACAAACTTGAAAGGCAGTCTAGGCACAAGAACTGAAAATCCTGGCGTTGTGCTATGCTTAGAGCCAGTGGACTTGGGCAAATGACCTAGATTTGCCCATCTAGGGTGGCTAAGGGAGAGTTTGTACCACCTATTTCCCCAACCCCAGGTAGCGCAGCTCACAGGTCTGGGATAGACCCTTTCCCTCTGCTTGAGGAGAGGAGAGGGAAGAGTAGGAGGACTTTGTCGTGCAAGCTGGAACCCAGCACAGCCACAGTAGAATAGGGAATCAGAATTCTGAGACTCCCATTCCAGGCCATGGCTCTTAAACAACAGTTCCAGGCACACCCTAGGCCAGAAGGGAACATACTGTCTTGAAGGAAAGAATCCAGTCCTGGCAGGATTCATTACCTGCTGACTAAAATACCCTCGGTCCCTAAATAATCCGGAGCTGTAGCCAGGTAGTACTTGCCATGGGCATTGGGTGAGACTCAGAGACACGCTGGTATTGGTGTAAAGCAGCATATTCCCAGCCATGACGGTAATGGGGAGAGATCCATTCTGCTTGAGAAATGGAGAGGAAAGAGTGAAAGAGATTTTGTCTTGCAGCTTAGGTACCAGCTTGGCCACAGTGGGGTACAGGACCCAGAGTTCTTGGGGTCTCTGATTCCATGCCTTGGTTTTTGGACAGCATTTCTGGACCTTCCCTGGACCAGATGGGAGCACATTGCTTTGAAAAAGGAACTCCAGGCTTGGCAGCATTCACCACAAGCTGACAAACGGGTCCTTGGGCCTTGAATGGACATTGCAGCCAGGTAGTACTTAACTATGAATCTGGGGCAGTAGTGACCATGGCGAGAGACACATCTTCTTGTGGAAAGGGGATGGAAAGTGAGTAGGACTTTGTCGCATGGTTGAGGTGCCAGTTCAGCTGCAGGAGAAAAGAGCACCAGGTAGATTCCTAAAGTTTCTGACTTCAAGCCCTGGCTCCTGGATGGCATCTCTGGACCCACTAGTGATAAGAGGGAACTCACTATCCTGAAGGGAAGGACACAAGCCTGGCTAGTCTTACCACTTGCTTATTGTGGAGCCTCAGGGCCTTAAGTGAACATAAGTGGTAGCCAGTCAGTGGTTGACAGGCCTTGGGCAAGACCCAGTACTATACCGGCTTCAAGACTTACCCAGCACATTACCAGTGGTGGTCTGGGCACAGATGTACTCACCTAGCTGTGGCGCTGGACCTGGGCATCCCTGAGCTCTCGGGGGCCCGGGAAGCCCCCTTGTCCCCCCAGGCTTGGAAGTGCCTGGTCTCACTCCCTGGCCTCTACCCACTCCCCGTGCCTGGAAAAAGCACCATACCTTCTCACTCTAGGCCACTTTTGGAACAAAGCTGAAACCAAGCCTGGAATGCTGTTGTGACTTGGCTATTGTGTGTGCACTCAAGGAAGTCCTGATACACCAGCCCCCCTTCCCCCTCAGTCTCCCTCTGAAGAGTTAGGCACCAAAGAGCTCAGGGAGGGTAGGAGGGGGTGCCGAAGGTGGCTCAGCATGGGCTGGCAGGTGCCCCTTGGCACAAGCAGCCTGGGTGCCATAAATGTCATGTTGATGGCAACAGGCAGGCTCCAGGGTGGAAAGGTGTGGGTGCGTGGTGAAACTCCACCTTCAAGTGAGGGATGGCTTGAAGCCTGGGGACTGGGCTGCCAGTTCCAGGGGGAGTCCACAGTCAGGAGTAAGAACTTATGGTGCTTTTTGCAGGCCCACCCTTGGCCACCCATGGACCAATCAGCACACACTTCCTCCCTTCTGAGCCCATAAAAACCCTGAACTCAGCCAAACTTAAACAGAAATCAAAACGATCTGCCTGAGGAAAGGAGCTGCCCACTTCAGGTCTCCTGAAAACCATTCAGCCACTCCATGAAGCTCCTCTCTGCTCACTCTCCAGCTGTTTGTGTGCCTCATTCTTCCTGGACAAAGGACAAGAATTCAGGACCCACTGAATGGTGGGACTAAAAGAGTTGTAACATAAACAGGGCTGAAACATGCCCCCTACCCTTCCTTGCTTGCCACGTTGTGGGTAATGAGAAGGAGAAGAGCTGATGTCCTCCAGGATCCCAGACCTAGGGACTCCTTGAGCCAGGAGTCTAACACACTTTTAGGAGTTCTGCAGTTTCTGATGTCTCCAAGCTTCCAGGCACCACCATGATCCCCCTGTCCAGACATAGGTGCCTACAGTACAAGTCACATGCAGTACATCTGGTCCAGCTGTAGCATCTCACAGAGCCAACATGTGTGCTGGTGCCTGGATCTGCCTGCCCTGCCTCAGCAGCCAGCCTCAGCTTGATTGTACACAGTGGCTGGACCCCAGGCTTGCTCTCCAACACACCCATTGCCACTCTGCACCTGGCTTGTCCTTGGCTGGTGTAGGATCTGGGCCAGTGGCATAAGCTAAGCACAGTTAGTTGGGGCAAGTGGATGGAACAAGGTAAGTGGTCATAAGCAATACTCAAGCAGAAGGTGCTGGTGGCCAGAGGTTTCCAGCTAGCAAAGTCACACTCCAAGGATCCTGTGACACTACAAATCAATGAAAGTCCAGGACCAGATGGATTTACAGCTGAATTCTACCAGAGGTACAGAAAGGAGGTGGTACCATTTCTCTGAAACTACTGCAAGCAATTGAAAACGATGGACTCATCCCTATCTGATTTTATGTGGCCAGTGTCATCCTGATACCAGAACCTAGAAGAGATATGACAAAAAATGAAAACTTCAGGTCAATATCTCTGATGAACATTGATGTAAAAATCCTCAATAAAATGCTGGCACTGAATCTAGCAGCACATCATAAAGCTTATCCATGACAATCAACTTGGTTTCATCCTGAGATGCAAAGTTGGTTTAACATACACAAATCAATAAATGTAATTTACCACATAAACAGAACTAAAAACAAAAACCACATGATTATCTCAACAGATGCAAAAGGGCCTTCAATAAAATTCAACATTCATTCATGTTAAAAACTCTCAATAAACTAGGTATTGAAGGAACATAACTCAAAATAAGAGCCATTTCTGACAAATCCACAGCCAAAATTATACTGAATGGGCAAAAGCTGGAAGCATTCACTTTGAAAACTGGCACAAGACAAGGATGCCCTCTCTCATCACTCCTATTCAACACAGTAATAGAAGTTCTGGGCCAGGGCAATCAGGCAAGAGAAAGAAATAAAGGTATTCAAATGGGAAGACAAGAAGTCAAATTGTCTTTGTTGGCAGATGACATAATCCTGTATCTAAAAACTCCATTGTGTCAGCCCAAAAGCTTCTTAAACTGATAAGCAACTTCAGCAAATTCTCAGGATGCAAAATCAATGTCCAAAAATCACAAGCATTCCTTTACACCAATGACAGACAAGCAGAGAGCCAATTCATGAATGAACTCTCATTCACATTTGTTACAAAGAGAATACAATACCTAGGAATACAGCTAACAAGGAGTAAAGGGCCTCTTCAAGGAGAACTACAAAACACCACTCAAGGAAGTCAGAGAGGACACAAACAAATGGAACAACATTCCATGCTCATGGATAGAAAGAATGAATATTGTGAAAATGGGCATACTGCCCAAAGTAATTTATATATTCAATTCTATTTTCATTAAACTATCTTTCACATTCTTCACAGAATTTAGCAAAAGCTATTTAAAAATTTATATGGAACCAAAAAAGAGCCCAAATAGCCAAGACAATCCTAAGCAAACAGAACAAAGCCAGAGGCATCATGCTAGCCAACTTCAAACTATAATACAAGGCTATAGTAACTAAAACAGCATGGCATTGGTTAAAACAAAAGGTCACATAGAGAACTCAGAAAAAAGACTGCACATCTACAACCATCTAATCTTCAATAAACCTGACAAAAACAAGCAATAAGGAAAGAATTTCTTATTTAAAAAATGGTGCTGGGATAACTGGATAGCCATAGGCAGAAAATTGAAACTGAACCCCTTCCTTCCTTCCTTACACACATGATATAAAAATTAACTCAAAATGGATTAAGGACTTAAATGTAAAACCCCAAACTATAAAAATCCTAGAAGAAAATCTAGGCAATACCATTTAGGACATAGGCACAGGGAAAGATTTCATGACAAAAATGCAAAAGCAATTGCAACAAAACCAAAAATTTACAAATAGAATCCAATTAAACTAAAGAGTTGTTACAGGCAAAGGAAACTATCGTCAGAGTGAACAGACAACCCACAGAATGGGAGAAAATTTTTGCAATCTATCCATCTGACAAAGGTCTAATATCCAAGGTCTACAAGGAACTTAAACAAATTTACAAAAAAAAAAAAAAAAAAGAAGCAAAAAAGTTGTGGAGAAAAGGAATGCTTTTACACTGTTGGTGGGAATGTAAATTAGTTCAACATTGTGGAAGACAGTATGGTGATTCCTCAAAGATCTAGAGGCAGAAACATCATTTCACTCAGCAATCCTATTATTGAGTATATACTCAAAGGAATATAAATCATTCTGTTATAAAGATACATACACTCATATGTTCATTGCAGCACTATTCACAATAGCAAAGACACAGAATAAACTCAAATGCCAATCAATGATAGACTGGATAAAGAAAATGAGGTACATATACACCATGGAATATTATGCAGCCATAAAAAGAAATGAGATAATGTCCTTTTCAGGGATATGGATGGAGCTGGAAGCCGTTATCCTTAGCAAACCAAGGCTGAAACAGAAAACTAAATACCACATGTTCTCACTTACAAGTTGAAGCTTAACAATGAGAACACACGGACACAGTCAGGGGAACAACACACACTGGGGCCTGTTGCGGGAGGGCTTGGGGGAGGGAGAACATCATGAAAAATAGCTATGCCTGCTGGGCTTAATATCTAGGTCATGGGTTTTTCTGTGCAGCAGACCATCATGGCTCATGTTCACCTATGTAACAAACCTACACATCCTGCACATGTACTCTAGAACTTAATTTTTTTTTTAAATTCCAGCACATTAAAAAAAAAAAAATCAGAGCAGAAATACATAGAAGTTAAACAAATAATACAAAAGATCAATGAAAAAAAGCTGTTCTATTGAAAAGATAAACAAAACTTACAACCCTTTATCCAGGCTAAATAAGGGGGAAAAAGAGAGAGAGAGAGAGATTGAGGGAGAGAGAAGACACAAGTAAAACTAGAGGTGAAAAGGGAAACATTACAACCAATACTACAGATAGTCAAAGGATCATTAGAGGCTACTATGAGCAACTATATGCCCATAAATTGAAAAACCTAGAAGAAACTAATAAATTACTAAACACATAAAACCTACAAAAATTAAACCAGGAAGAGATTCAAGACCTGAACAGACCAATAACAAGTAGAGAGATTGAAGTCGCAATGAAGTGTGTCTGAGCACAGAAAAGCCCAGGACCTGATGACTTCACTGCTAAATTTTGGAAAACATTTTAAAAAGAACTAATGCCAATCTTATTCTAACTATTCTGAGAAACAATATAGGAAAGTGAATACTTCTAGACTCATTCTATAACACCAGTATTACCCTGATACCAAAGCCAAAGACACATGAATGAAAAAAGAAAGTAAGAAAGCCACAGGCCAATATCCCTGATGAACACGGATTTGATGCAAACATCCTTAACAAAATACTAGCAAACCGAATTCAACAACACATTGAAAAGATCACTGATCATAACCAAAGATGATTTATCTCAGGGACACAAGGATGGTTCGTCATACCCAAGTCAGTCAATGTGATACATCACATCAACAGAATACAGAACAAAAACTATATGACCATTTCAATTGATATTGAAAAAGCATTTGATGACATTCATCATTATTTCATTATAAAAGCCTTCAAATCCCCAGAGGGAACAAACCTTAACACAATAAAAGTGCCAAAAATACAACAGACACACAGCTAGTATCATACTGAATGGGGAAAAACTGAAAAACTTTCCTTTAAGATCAGTGACACCACAAGGATGACCACTGTCACCACCATTATTCAACATAGTATTGGAAGTCCTAGCTGGAGTAATCAGAAAAAAGATATAAAGTGCATCTAAACTGGAAAGGAAGAAGTCAAATTATCTTTGTTTGCACATGATATGATCTTATATTTGGAAAAAGCTAAAGACTCCACCAAAAAAACTATTAGAATTGATCAACAAATTTAGTAAAGCTGCAGGATACAAAATCAACATACAAAAATCAGCAGCATTTTTATATGCCATCAGCAAACAATATGAAAACAAAATCAAGAAAGTAATCTCATTTACAATAGTTACAAATAAAATGAAACCCTAAAAATTAACTTAACCAAATAAGTGAAAGACCTCTATAATGAAAACTACAAAACATCTATCCTAGAAATTGAAGAGAACACCAAAAAAAAAAAAAAAAGGAAAAATATTCCATGTTCATGGATTGAAGGAATTAATATTGTTAAAATGCCCATACTACCTACCCAAAGCAACCTAAAGATTTAATACAATCCCTAACAAAATACGAATGCCCTTCTTCACAGAAAAAAAAAGCCAAAAAATCCTAAAATTTATATGAAACTGTGAAAGACCACGATAAGCAAAGCTATCCTGAGCAAAAAAACAAAAGAAAACTTAAGGAATCACCTTACCTGATTTCCAGTTATTCCACAGAGCTACAGTAACCAAAATAGCATGATACTGGCCTAAAAACGGACACATAGACCAATGAAACAGAATAGAGAACCCATAAACAAATCATACATCAACAGTGAATTCATTTTCAACAAATGTACCAAAAAAACACATTGGGGAATGGAGAGTCCTCTTCAATAAATGGTGCTAGAAAAACTAGATATCCATATATGGAAGAATAAAACTAGACTCCTGTCCCTCACCATATACAAAAATCAAATAAAAATGGATCAAAGACTTAAATCTAAGACCAGAAGCTATAAAACAACTAGGAGAAAACATTTGGGAAGTTCTCCAGGACATTGGTCTGGGCCAAGATTTCTTGAGTAACACGCCATAAGCACAGGCAACCAAAGCAAAAATGGACAAATGGGGTCACATCAACTTTAAAAGCTTCTGCACAGCAAAGGAAACAATCAACAAAGTGAAGAGACAACCCACATAATGGGAGAAAATATTTACAAACTATCCACCTGACGAAAGATTAATAATCAGAATATACATAGGGAGCTCAAATAACCCTATAGAAAAAAATCTAATAATCTGATTAAAAATGGGCAAAAATATCTGAATAGACATCTCTCAGTGAAGACATACAAATGGCAAGCAGATATATGAAAATGTGCTCAAACATCACTGTTTATCAGAGAAATGCAAATCAAAATTACAATGTGATATCACCTCAACCCAGTTAAAATGGCTTTTATCCAAATTCCAGGCAAAATGAATGCTGGCAAGGATATGGAGAGAAGGGAATCCTTGTTCACTGATGGTGGGATTGTAAATTAGCGTGAGCACTATGGAAAACGGTTTGGAGGTTCCTTAAAAACTGAAAATAGAACCACAGTATGACCCAGTAATCTCACTGCTAGGTATATATGCAAAAGAAAGGAAATCAGTATACTGAAGAGACACCTGCTGTCTCATGTTTATTGCAGCACTGTTCACAATAGCCAAGACGTGAAGCAACCTAAATGTTCATAATCAGATGAATAAAGAAAATGTGGCACCTATACACAATGAAGTACTATTCAGCCATAAAAACCAATGAGATCTTGTCATTTACAACAACATAGATGGAACCAGAGGTCATTCTTTTATGTGAAATAAACTGGGCACAGAAAGACAAACAGCATACGCTCACCTATTTGTAGGAGCTAAAAATCAAAACAATTGTACTCATGGAGACAGAGAATAGAATGATGGTTATCAGAGGCCGGGAAGGGTAGGGGTGTGTGGAGGAGGGATGGGGGAATTGTTAATGGGTACAAAAATATAATTGGATAGAATGGACAGAATCTTGTATTTGATTGTACTATAGTCAACAATAATTTATTGTACATTTTAAAACAGCTGAAATAGTATGACTGAATTGTTTATAACACAAAGAAAGCACACATTCTTGAGTTGCTGGATATCCCATTTACCCTGATGTGATTATTATGCATTGTATGCCTGTATCAAAATATGTCATGTATCTCGTGAATATCTATACCTACTATGTACCTACAAAAATTTAAAATTTAAAATAAAACAAAAAATTTCCCAAAAAACTCTCAAGCAAATTTTTCAAAGAAAAATCTTTCTGATTTTGGGACAACAATGTGCCATTCCACAAGAGAACAGTTGATAGTTATTTGGCTAATATCACAGACTAGCTATTTTCTATTAGAAATCAGAAAATGTGTAGACTCTGTATCTGAAGGAGTTCTTGAATTAATCGAAGACTGTGGGTCTGAGAAAATGCATAGTGTTTCTGTTTATTTCTGTGTTGCCAAAACAATTGTTCGATAGGGCTATGCAATTAATCTTTTTTTGTGTGTGTGGTTAGCATTATTGATTAAAGCAAGGTAAAAGATAACCAATCATTCTAAATCCCTCTTCTTTAATACAACTCTGTTCTGTTAGACTTTTACAAACAACCCTTTGTATTTATTTAGTTATTTGACAATATACCTATGAAAACCTATCTGCATTTTTGCCCAACGTTATGTATTTTATATACATTTAATACAATTTTCCTGATGACTATTATAGACTTCATATAATTTCCACCTGCTAAATATTAGCTATTCAGAGTGTGTTATCCTCCTTGCTCTTTTCAATTATTGTCAACACTGAATGAGTATTTGTGTCTGTACAATTGATGATTCACTTTCCACATACAATTAATCACCAATTCCTAACAATTTTCTGATTTCATATTTTGTCAGAGCTATAACACCATCTCTCTTCATTATTTTATATAACATTGTGCAAAAAATAAATTATGACACTGTGTTTTCTTAGCAATTAGAATTTAAATTTAGGTCGCTCATAAATGGACATGAAAAATCTATGTATGACATAGACTTTTTAAATTTATCAATCATTTTTGTCAATACATGAAAGGAAAATATACAGAATATAACTTGTTAACTTATTATTAAACTTCTGATTCAGAGTCCAAATCTTTGGAATTAGACTTCATCAGAATTGTCAATGCGTGGGACGTTTTCCAAAATACTGTCCTCAAAGCCATCAAAAACATCTGTGCCTTAGTATCACATAAAATAATACACCATTATTGACTTTTTCATCCCAAGTAGCAAACCACTATGCTACAGGTTTTGATGTTGATAGGTTCTCAATCTTACTAATAGCACCAAAACAGGCAAACAAGTCTCCTACCCTTCCCCTAATCATCCTTATTTCTTTAATGAAACAATAAGACATTGCAGCTGTTTAGCAATGCCACCAGCAAACCAGTCAAAATGTGATTCTTTCCCACTGTACTTTTAACTACATTTACAAGTGTGCAGGCAACGAAACTCTTACAACTTTTGCTAGGTTACCAATATTTTTAATAAACCATCAGTTATTAAGATGCATTTCTATTTTTTATAATGTATTAAAAATGTATGTTGTAGAATTGTTACAACAGGATACTTTGCCATCTGTCACCCTCCTGAAGCTCCTCATCAATAGTGCCCTATTCCACCTCTTGCATTCTGACCTAATCGCCCAGCTTTTCTCTGTGATTTTTCTATAACACAAAATCTAAGTATGTCATTTTTATATTCAATATCCCTGGTTGCTTACAGGATACAGAACAAACCACTTTGTATCCCAGTAAGGCTTAATTGCCCCTCATAGCTCATCTCTTTCGACTTCTGTCTTTGAGCTTCATTGTTTCAGCCATCCTGAACTCCTTGAAGATTTCTCGGAGGTATCATACTATTCCACATTTCTCTGTTTTTGCTCCACCATTCCCTCTACTGGTACTGGCTTCCTCACTGAGTAGCAAATGCTAACACCTACTTACCATTCAAGTAAGACAGTAGCATCACACTCACTGATCCATAAGTATCTCCTCCCTATCCCCAGGTAACCCTCTTCCCTATCTCTATAACCCTTACCTTCAGGAATTCTCAGTGGAAACAGATGGGGAATGAGGGGAGAAAGAGGAGGAGAAAATTATGTCTCTTTTCCCTCATATGCTTTGCCAGCACCTGCAATGCGTTGAAAGGTAAACATTTGTTACTGACAGGAGGATGTTCTACTTTTTGGTTGAAATTGGGCAGAAAAATGTCTGAGAACAATTGTTCTAAGTCTTCTGTCATAGCCCCTATAAAACTGCATTCTGTTTGTTTACAGGGAATGTCTCCACTATAACACATAATTTTTAAAAATCAATAAAATGATCTGACTCATCTCTACTTTCCTAGAAATAACTCTGGCATGTAGCAAGGATGAATGAAAAGTTGAGGTGCAAGTGAATAGGCCTTGACATTAGAGGGAAGTGACATTAAGTAATCCACGGTTCTGTTTTAAAATTTAGATTTTTACCTCGGAAATGATACTTGGAAAGAGCAAGATGGAAGCCTACAAACCTGGCAGAAGTCAGAGACCTCACACTAAAGAGGGTTAGTCAGCAAGAACTTAAGTCACAGGGAAGAAGATAAGAGCCTGAAATTTCCTAGGTCAATAAATATTTTTTATCCTCTACAAATCTATCTACTATGGAAAATGAAAAAAACAATTACTTGCCTTAAAGCATCTTTGGGAGCACTGATGGAGATAATACATTGAAGTAGATTATGTATTACTGGTAGCAATTATTTGATCAGAGACTTGTGCAGACAGAAACAAAATTAAAGCTGATTGAATGTGTGCTGGCCCACCTGCTGCCCTGTGGTATTTACAATCATCCAAACTAAGGAACAGATTAATGAAAGAGCCTCTGGCAGACATGAACTTGTAGGTATCTATCTGCACAGGGAGTTAAAAGAATAGAAGGGCAGATTGCCAAAGTTGTGATCGCACCCCCTATTGTATTTTTGGCTGTGTTAATTTCCTCTTCTGACTACGCTTTGGTCCGGACTTTCTTTCCTCTACTGATCCGTGTTTGGCACCTTAGCTCTGATGATGCTACATCCTGGTTGAGATACTTCCTTGCCTTGCCCTTATCCACAATCCTAGTCTCAGTTATTTAATTTCACATCGGACAAGAGTTTCACAGATGACTCCATCAAGTTTATTTTTCTATAAACCCTAATCTCTGAAAAACACTTTGATCCTCTCAAATATCTTTCTAAGTCCCATCTCAAAATGGAAATAAACTTCAAAGAATAAAGCTCCTCTCCTCAGTACTATTTGTTCCAGACTCTCACATCTTCTCTCCATTAACTCCTAGATATCTTAACTGTTGCTGTAAAGCAGAATGATTTTCCATATTGGAAACCACACATAGTACTCTAAAGTAACCTGATGATCTCTTTCGAGGGAACCACATTGGAAACCAACATACCATCTCGCAGTAAGACCAGTAGGGGTATAGTTCTTTGTGTGTTGTCATGATCACTAATCCCTTGGTTGAAAATAAGATGATGTAATTGGCTTAAGTTCAGAGACGATGGTTGTACGAAAAATATATAAAATTACCCTCAGCGGAACAACAATGTTCACGCTTGTGAGGTAAGGGAAAAATGAAACTTAAATAGGGCATAGAATATGCATTTCTTTCATCTTGCTCATTCTGGGCATGTATTAATAAAATACTGAACTAACTGGCATGTTGAATTGCCCATCATTTTAAAATATTTTCCTTGATTTCTCCCTGTGTCATATTTTCCCTCTCTGGCTTTCTCTCTAGTAAATTTGTACAGGAAGTGACTCCACTGAAGTGGGGAAGGAGTATGTGTTCTGCTGAGTGCCGGGAGCGCACTGGCTGTCAATAAACAATTTTTTAAACGTTCTCAAATATTTTCACAAACATGCCAGTAATTTCAAGCCAATATATCCATTTCAGAGCCAATTATTTTCCCTGAAATGTTTTAGCTGTTTCCTTGTCTCTGTTTTGTATATTTCCATCATTTACACAAAGAGGTTTAAAATACTAAATAACAGCTAATCTGAGTTATAGAATGGAAGCAACCTAAAAAATGATATATTCCAATATTCTTGTATTTTAAGGATGTGGAAAATGAGATGCAAAGAAAATAAATGCTTGTGCAAGATATCCAGGTTATTGGCAGCAAGCTAGACATAATCCGGGCTCCAGACTGTCACTGCAGTCCTGTCGTTTCCCCCCTTCTTTCCCTCTAGTATCCAAGAGATATCAAATCTTGTCCACTTTCCTTCATGTACACACTCTTTCTCTCTCATCCTCACGTCCGCTCTCATTCGCATCTTTATATTTGGATCACCATGTACATTTGTTGTGAATTTTATTGTGTTATGCCTGGAACTCTTTTTGTTGACTTTCTAATAACCACTTTCCCCATCTCCAGCTTATCCCAGTTTCATTTCATGTTGGACAAAACGGCTGCATCTATCTTCTGTAGGTATGTAGCCATGAAACTGACATGATTAAAGTGATGTTTGAAGAAGATTAGTCTGGCAGTGCTTTTCATGATGGATCGGAGGACAAATAAAGGAGAGAGGGAAGTGGTCTCAAAGATTGTTGAAACAATCCTGGATTCCTTAATGGGCTTCTTAATGAGAGTCTTGACGGAGGTAATTTCACCACTATTTTTCTCAACCCCTCCATTCCACTTCATGAACTCCAGTAAAACTCCCAATTCAAACTGCCATATTTTAAAGACTAGATGGCCTCACTGTCAAGGAGAGGCTTTGTGTTCTACTAAATTACTTTCTCTTTTCTTGTGCATTTGACCTATTAAAGCTGTATAATACTCCTTAACACTTTAGGCAGGCTTTCTTTCAAACCTTTCTTCCTTTGAAACATGGTTTCAGAAGTGCTGACTACCTCGTTAATCATCTTTACATTATTTTCTAAAGCTAATGCCATTTTGTAAAGTTTTCAAAGAGTGGGAGGGGACATGAATGATACACTATCCTGATGAGAGATGGAATTTCAAACTGTATTTCCAGTAACGAAAAATATTTTTCATAGAAAAACAAATAACCAAATGGTCCTAGGTTTTTGGTATAATGAGTTGAGGAAGTAAAAAAGCCCAGATGCAGCTTTCAACACTCTCCTGAAGGTTTTCTCAACGTTAGGCTTGGGAACAAGGACAATGTCAGGGATTAACTTTTAACAAGTCAATTACAATATGTACCTTCTAGGACTCTTTTTCTTTACACATTGTTTGTCAAACAGACAATACAGACTTTTCTAGAGTCTGCGATTCCCTATACCAAAAGCCTTACTCTCTCCATAATGCTCTGTGCGCCTAAATTAACCTCAGACATTATTACGTGCTACAGAGCAGAAAACAAAAAATGCAGCCCCAAATCTTTCTCATAATAACAGCATCCACTATTTTTTTGAAAACAAAAATGCCTTTAATTAAAATTCATGCTATTTACGGTCTCAATTTAGGGTGTTCGTTTTTAAACATCTAAGTCACACTTCTGTGGTTCAAAGCTATAGTAAATATGAAATTGTGTACATTAATGTTCCTTGGTTGGAAGCTAATTTTCTTAGTGCTCTCTTTCTGAAAAGTCTCAGCAGTCATTTATACATAGATTTTTAAAGTATGATCATTCACAATTAATGAAAGACCAGCTTCTTCATAGGTTTTACTTTAAAGTCATTAAATAGAATCAAATATCCAACAGCAAAGAAACTATTTCTTAAAGCTGAAACCTTCTATTCCTTTTAATTACACTGTTCTTTAGAAGTATGCGGCATATGTAAACCCTAAAATGTTTAATAATCCCTCTTCTATCACTAATGAAAATTAGCAGTACCTGACAGCAGAGAATAAGAGAATAACACTATTAAGTGATTGCCAGACTTTCACAGCCCACCCATCTTATTAGACAGTTTCTTGCATCCTCTTTTATAGTTTCACAGTTCTAAGCTGACTGCAACAAAAAACATAACTCAGACTTTAGCTCAGACTAAAGACACATCTCACCCAGTAGTTTAGCTTTGATTGATAGTACCAAGAATGCCCTTCCAGGTCCTGCTCATTTCAAAGACTAGAGAAAGAAAAGAATAAAGAAAACGCCTGCCCTGTGTATCTCATCAGGAAGTTAGCCTATTCACAGACAACTGAGCCAAGCTCTGGTTGTTTGTTATTCCATGGCTGTCTCATTATTTTAAAAGAAATTATGGAATGTTTAGGGTATAATTAAAATATAATTTTTAAAAAGCAACAACTGTACATTAGGTACCATTTTAATGAATTGCCAATTAGGGAATGGGTATTGGAGGGATTCCAATTGACCCAAACAGGCAAGGATAAGATATAATAATTTATAGTGTCAATTTTTAAAAGTTTCTCTGACCATCAATTTGCAATGTGTTATTTCTCTCCCTTGGTAGCTCCATCTGTGCCTTTGCCTCCTTGGATGTGTGATCCCAATGCCTTTGGCTGGTAAACTTCTGGGGCCATTGGATTACAGAAAATTCCCTCACCTCTGAAAGTTTCCAGCAATATTACCTTTTAGGTTGGCAAGTTGGGAAATGTCTTCCCAACCTACCTATCTGCTACAAAATAACAAACCTTTCCCCTTTTGAACTGCTTGATATAGCTCTATTTTGGTTATATGCAATTCAGTGCTTTATGATTACATGCACTTGTACATCATCACACATCTCTTCAACAACTTGTCTCTTTAAGGTCAAGAATAAATGTATGTTCTCCATATAAAAATAATTTGTCTGAAACCCATGAATGTACTCAGAGGGGTAACTTCCCAGGATTGTGCAAATGATTAGAAGCTTACAAAGTTAACAAGACTTAAGTGCATGTTCTTCAGTAGCTACCTATTAGTTGAGAATCCATTTCACCTTGCTACCACTGCATTCCATTTATTCCTTTTATAATACACATTAAAAATTGTGCTAAAGCTGTCTGTACATGTTTGACTTTCACTAGATTTAAAAACCCTTCCAAAATAAGAACTATATAAAATATACTTTTCCTCTCTAGCATTTAGCATAGGATTTTGCACATATTAAATACTTAATAAATAAGTAATGAAGTTAATGAATGAAAGAATTCATTTTTAAAAGTATTATTTTTAAGAGACAAATAATAATTATATATATTTACAGGGTATAACCTAACGTTTCAATATATGTAAACATTGTGGAATTTTTTTTTTTTTTTTTTTTTTGAGACAAGGTCTTGCTCTGTCGCCCAGGCTGGAGTGCAGTGGCACCATCTTGGCTCATTGCAAGCTCCATCTCCCAAGTTCATGCCATTCTCCTGCCTCAGCCTCCCAAGTAGCTGGGACTACAGGCAGCAGCCACCACACCCGACTAATTTTTTATATTTTTCATAGAGATGGGGTTTCACCGTGTTAGCCAGGATGGTCTTGATCTCCTGACCTCGTGATCTGTCTGCCTTGGCCTCCCAAAGTGCTGGGATTACAGGCGTGAGCCACCATGCTTTTTTTTTTTTTTTTTTTTTTTTTGAGATGGAGTCTTGCTCTGTCCCCCAGGCTGGAGGGCAGTGGCCTGATTTCAGCTCACTGCAAGCTCTGCCCCCCAGGTTCACACCATTCTCCTGCCTCAGCCTCCCGAGTAGCTGGGACTACAGGCACCTGCCACCAAACTTGGCTAATTTTTTGTATTTTTAGTAGAGACGGGGTTTCACTGTGTTAGCCAGGATGGTCTCGATCACCTGACCTCATGATCCACCGACCTCAGCCTTCCAAAGTGCTGGGATTATAGGCGTGAGCCACCGCGCCTGGCTGATCATCTTTTAAAACACTTCTTACTAAAGCAAAAACATGCATATACACACACATTTGAAGGTCTTGAGTAATTAGAAATTAAAAGATTGTCAAAGTTTTCTTTTCTGCCTCGGGGTTTGAAGCAGAGGTTATTATTCTAACCGATATGATTCTCTAAAAATTGAAAAACAAATGAATTCATTATGTCTCTAATCCAAAATGTTGTTCTTACTGTGCTTAGCATAGCGGCAGTTTGCCTCCTCAAGGCCATCAGGGGTTAAATAGAGAAAAAGTTACTATTGGTTCCTAATGGGTATGCCTTGCATTTTCAGGTACAGTTGCTGGAACTGAAATTGAGCTTTCAAAAACACACACCCAACCAAAAGGTAATTTTAGCTGTCTCAAAAGGACATATCCATCTATGTTTCGTGTAATCAACTCTGCTAGCGACTGTCAAACTGGTACCGTAGTCTGGAAGCACTTTTTAAACCCAGTAGTTAAATAAACAAACAGACTGACATAGATCCAATTGGGGTTGAGGGAGAAGAAGGGAGCCAAAGTATGTAGATTTGGGACATTTGGTTGTTCTGGCTGGAGAAGCAAAAGAAGACTTTGTTTATTCTTCCCAGATCCCACAAGGAGCATGGTATTGTGTACATAATTTAACAGTCATTTTTCAATATACATTGATGTGGGAGCTGGTTTCCTGTGACTGTATATGATTCTCTGGACTTAGATAAGAATCAACTGAACAGTAGAATGTAAGTAGAGTCACTTAAAATCAGGCATGTTTCTGAAAATAGTAACATAAAAATGATACAAACATCCACCTGAATTTTTCCTTTGTGTGCATGCCTGCTTGGTGTTTGTCCATAACACCTCTCCCACGGATCTCTCCTCAGCAGTTTGGAATGATGAAAGCTTAGCTACTTACTATTTTGTGACTATTTTACCTTGGGAAATGAGGTAAAGAGAACACATATCAAGTTTGTTTGTAAATTTCAAGCACTATGATAATGGAACAAAAGTAGCAACGTTGTACCCAGTCAGCAAGTGCTGGTCCCAAAATACATTAGTGCTCAAAACTTGGTCACTTAGCTGCCTTGTGTAAGCTAAAGCATTTGAGCTACTGACAATTAGGACCCTATATAAAATAAATGGGTTGTGGGAGTGAATAAGTTAGTAAGACGGAATCTCCTCTTTCTTACCTTACAACGCAGGGACAATGTAAGAGGGAGGAGCAGACTTTTGCCTCTATAATAATAACATTGGAAGGGATGAAAACTAAGGCTGCATCCTGACCTGAGTCCTGCTCACAGGGTCGAGAGTTGTAATACAAGCTCATTTCCTTTGATTCTTCTGTAGAGTAAGCAATGAATGTTAGATCTGCCAAATATGGATAACCCATGAAATCCCACTAGCACTGCACCGGACACCCTGTTCATATTGATGGAGAACACTGGGACAAAGGATGGAGCTTTGTGGGGGAGTGAACTTTTGGTGTTATTACTTCCACTTTGTACACCACAACCAGTGGTGCACTGGAGCTAGCCCCGTGGTTCTAGAGGAAGAGCAAACTGTAGACATATTTCCCTAACTCCACATTCAGAGTTAATCACACTGATAGCTTGAAACTGATCATAGTAGGATAACTTGAGACAAGGAAAAAAGGCAAATGCTACAAACAAGGCTTTTTTTTTTTTTTACTACTTGAATAATACTTACAGGTATTAAACATTTACCAGCACACAACTAATCACAAGTCTTGCTAATATCCCAGTAAGGGACTCCTATAATCTGTCACTTCACTAACTGAATTTTCATTCTCTTTTATCTCTATCTTTGATTGCCATGAACTCTTGGCATCATTTTACATAATATTTACAGAAATATCTGAGTTCTTTAAAATCAGTGTCTTTCTCAGAACTTCAACTGAAAGGGAAGCCAGCATAGAGGTACACATAAATAGTTGTGTAATTTACAGTGATGACTTCAATTCAGTGCTCCTTTGAGATGATTCCCTGGTCAAATTAATTCACTTCAGCATTCACTGAGATCCTACTATAATACCTAGCCTAGTAAGTGCTATAGAGTGCTGGGAGACAATTCTTCATGGGTGTCCTGCATTTCTGTACATCTTGCTAGTGGAGGCTCTGACTGTCTTTTGTAGTATGTACTCCTCCAGAATAGAGGACAGATGTGTTTGCTGAGCAATATAATAAATATAATGTCTCCCCATGAAGCAAAGTTTGGCTTGATTTGTTGAAGTCCACTGTGTGTCCTGCATCCACAAAGGCCCACCTCCAAGTCATCCTGTGGGTCCTGGGACAAGGGAAACCATTGTAAACAAGAAGCCAATGCTTCCTGCTTTGCCGTAAATAATAAAATCCTTTGTCTCTGAGCTTTGTATCAGGATTATGGTATTTTCTGCCAGCATCCATGCAACTGTGGCAGACTAACTAGATAGCTTTTAAGTAGGGTAAAATATCAGAAATTCATAGTTCTTAAAGTAGAGAACATACAATAAGTTTATTCTTGACCTTAAAGAGACAGATAAACATATAAAGAGATATGTGATGAAGCATAAGTGCATGTAATCATAAGGAATTGAACTTCATATATTCAAAATATATAAAGCTATATCGAATGGTCCAAAAAGGAAGAGATTTTTATAATAAATGCTTGAATCTCTCATCATGAAGTATTTTGACATAGCATTGCATTTCAGTACAAAAATAAATATTTTGTGCCACACAGTCCTCATTTATGACCATGCTTCTTACATGGGAACATGAATCATCTAATTAGTGACAAAGTAACTGATTTAGAGGGCTAATATAGAAATACCTTTAAATAAAATAACAAGAAAAATTAACGCTTGTTTTGTTAGACCATATATATTATATTCTATACATTATATATTATATTTTATATATATATTATATATAATACATCATACACACATATATTATATATACTATATGTAATATTGTATATCTATATATGTATATAGTATATGGTCTAACATATATAATATATATGGTCTAACATATATAATATCTAATATTATATATTATATTATATATTAGACTATACATTATATATTAGACCATATATTATAATATATATAGTACTATATAATACTATATAATATTACATATAGTATTATATATAATATATATTATATATTATATATTATATTATATATTATATTATATTTATATTAGATATAATATAAAATTAATATAAAATATATAATTTATATATTATATAATATATATAATATACTATGCATATGTTAGACCATATATAATATATAATATTACAGTATAGTATATATATTATAATATATAAGTTAAATACATTATATGTAATATATACTATATATAATATAGTATATAATAATATATACTATAATATATAATATATCTAAGACATATAATATATAACATAAATTCTATTTTTTAACAGTAGCTAAATATATGATTTAACTACTGTAAAACAAAATTTATTATATATTATTTATTACATATATTTTGAGACATATATTATATATTATATAATCATATTATTATATATTATAAATATATACATAATATATATACATGATAATATATATATTTATATATAATATAAATTTTATATATATTATATATAAATAATAAATATATATTTATATATTATATATAAATAATAAATATTTCTTTCATATGTGGAACAACTATATGTCAGGTACTGCACTAGATTTTTCATGAGTATTCTTTGCAATACTAAGAATAACTTTTCAAGTATGAATTATTATTTCTAACATATAGAGGAGGAAATTGTGTTTCACATTAGTTAAATAATGTTTTTCAAAGCTAATATAGTTAGGGAAAATTGACTCAAAAATATTCACTAGTAGTTACGAAACAGTGTCTTACATATACCTTAAATAAAATAAATATATGTTAACATCTACCAGATACTTTTTGCCTGTATTATCTCATTTTATCTTATTTAATTCAACCTAATATATAAATTGACTATCCCAATTCTAAAGAAGTTGCACTGAATTTGTTGGATCATGTTGACATTAAAATCAAAATGTATAATTGCTGTTTAGCCGATACTAAGAGGTAGAACCTTCTAGATAATTGTACACATAAAACATTTACATTAAATGTCAGCCTGATGTGGAGGCTCACACCTCTAATCTCAGCACTTTAGGAGGCCAGGGTGGGCCGATTGTTTGAGCCCAGGAGTTCAATACCAGCCTTGGCAATATGGAGAAATCCTGTCTCTACAAAAAAAATACAAAAAATTGGCCAGGGATGGTGACTTGTGCCTGTAGTCCAGCTACTCAGGAGGCTGAGGAAGGAGGATCACCTGAGCTTGGGAGGTCAAGTCTGCAGTGAGCCATGATTGTGCAGTTGTACTCTAGCCCTGAGTGACAGAGTGAGCCCCTGTCTCAAAACAAAACAAAACAAAAAAACAAAAACCTAAAATGTAAAGGGTCAATTCAGGATACACTTCACTCTATGCCTGAATCCCTAGACCACGTGGGTTAGTTTATAACTGGAGTATAGAATCATGGTTGCAAGTTGCTTATACTCTCCTTGCAAATATCAAATAAAGTAAAATATCAAATAAAGTTAATACAGAACTTCAAATACCAGAGCTCTTCTCCCTTCTTTGGGTTTCTAAGACATTTACCCCATCATGCTTCCAGTTCTACTCTGAAATCCTCCCTCCTCAAGAGTTTAAATCTCCATATAGCTGAACATTTACACAGAGTGAGAGGAGGAGCAGAGGGCCTTGGAGACCAGTTTGTAGTACCCAAGAGAGACTTCCTTTCAGGACAGGAGTACTGAGCCATGACAAAGGCTAGGGCAAGGCAGTCAAAGTTTAGGTGACATGGTTTGTTAGCCATGGACTTGCTTTGCGTAAAGGAGTTAATGTTTCTCTTTTGGAGACTTGCGTCACACAGAGGCAGGGTTCTTGCGTCATTTTGGCTTACCTTTGTTGACAAATGGGATAAGCATAAATGTAGTGGGGTCAAAATAATATACAAGTGAGAGAACTAAAAAGTTATTTTACCTCAAAAGTACTATAGTTTATGGCTATTTATTGTATGTGATATATAAGATTTTTAAAAACTCATCTTTTCAATGAGACTTAGATAACCTTACCATTCTATTTAATACTGCTCCTTCCCTGCCAAAATTTACTTGCCTCAGCACTTCCAATTCCCTTTATTCTGGTTCAGTTTTCTTCTTTTCATAGTTCTTATGACCATCATACACACATCATACACATAATATATTTGCGTTTATTATCTGCCATTTCTACTTAGAATTCAAGCTCTGTGAGGGCAAGGGTCTTTATTACCAAATGCCTTGAATAACACCTAGCACATAGTAGTTGCTCAATAAATGTTATGGGAATGAATAAATGAGCAAACAACCTTGAAATGTTCAACAATAAAAAATTATGCAGCCCTTATTATTTGACAGGTACTGTTATAGCTACATACACACAGTAATTCATTGAATCCTGCTATGGTTTGGCTATTTGACCCCTCAAAATATCATGGTGAAATGTAATCCCCAGTGTTGGAGGTGGGGCCTTGTGGGAGGTGCTAGTATCACGGGGTGGGGGTCATCCCTCATGAATGCACCATCCCCTTGGTATTAAGTGAGTTTTGCTCTGAGTTAATGTGAGCTGGTTGTTTAAAAGTATGTGGCACCTCTTCTCTCTTTCTGTTCCTGCTCTCACCACGTGACATGCTTGCTCCCCATAACCTTCTACTGTGATTGTAAACTTCCCAAAGCCCTCACCAGAAGCTGAGCAGATGTTGGTGTCATGCCTCTTGTACAGCTTTCAGAACTGTAAGCCAATTAAATCTCTTTCTTTAAAATAAATTTTCCAGTTTAAGTATTCTTTTTAATAGTGACACAAAAATAGCCTAAGACAAAGCCACACAATAAATCTTACAAGACAGAACTACTATTATGCTTATTTTCTACATTCGCATACTAAAACATAGAGATGTTAAGTATTTTGTTCCAAAATCACACAACTGGCACATATAAAGCTCAGATTTCAACCCAATCAGTCTGCTTTCAGAGTGCAACTCTTGATCACTACAGTAGTGAATGATATTCATGACAGGCATTGAGTCATTTTAAGAAAAGATATATATCGTGTTCTGAATAGTTTAAGAAGTCAGAGATGTACAAATTTTTAGAAAAATATCTAGTCAAAATTATCCCCAAATGATCCCCATTATAGGTATCTTTAATGGGTACTACAGTTAGCTGGATAATTAACTTACATGAATTATTCCATTCCCTCGAAAACTTAATTGTAAAATGCCAGTAGGCATATTTCTACTTCCACAGTTTCTTTTCCTTCTCTCCCTCCCCTAAGTTCAAGATTGGGCAGCTATGTGTGGTGAGGGCCTCATGCTCCTTCTGCTCATGGCAGAAAATGAAAAAGTACAAAGAGATCACATGGCAACCGAGGACCTGAGAGAAAGAAAATAAGAAATTTACACTATTTTTAACAAACAGCTTTTTTTCTGGAACTAATCCATTCTCAGGAAATCAAGAACTCCCTCACCTTAAAGGAGAGCATTAATCTATGTATGACGGCAAACACCCCTCACAGGCCCCACCTCCCAACACTGCCACATCAGGTGCTGGAGAGGATGGGGAGAAATAGGAACGCTTTTACACTGTTGGTGGGATTGTAAACTGGTTCAACCATTGTGGAAAACAGTGTGGCGATTCCTCAAGGATCTAGAACTAGAAATACCATAGGACCCAGCCATCCCATTACTGGGTATATACCCAGAGGATTATAAATCATGCTGCTATAAAGACACATGCACACGTATGTTTATTGCAGCACTATTCACAATAGCAAAGACTTGGAATCAACCCATATGTCCATCAGTGACAGACTGGATTAAGAAAATGTGGCACATATACACCATGGAATACTATGCAGCCATAAAAAAGGATGAGTTCGTGTCCTTTGTAGGGACATGGGTGCAGCTGGAAACCATCATTCTCAGCGAACTATCCCAAGAACAGAAAACCAAACACCGCATGTTCTCACTCATAGGTGGGAACTGAACAATGAGATCACTTGGATTCGGGAAGGGGAACATCACACACTGGGGCCTATTATGGGGAGGCGGAGGGGGGAGGGATTGCATTTGGAGTTATACCTGATGTAAATGATGAGTAGATGGGTGAAGCACACCAACATGGCACAAGTATACATATGTAACAAACCTGCACATTGTGCACATGTACCCTAGAACTTAAAGTATAATCGAAAAAAAAAAAAAAAAAAGGAATCAAATTTCAACAAGAGTTTTGTTTGGAACGAACAACACTCAAATCCTTGTAATTATCATCATCATCATCATCATCATCATCATCAATAAAATGCCACTGCTACCTTACCTTGGTACAATGCATTGCATGAGGATGCTTCCTCTCTGCTACTGTGAGATCCAAACTTTTATTTAGGACCTGGGGTATTTTTGCTACTTAGGATACCTTGGGTTTTATTTTCCATTAGGAATGGGTTATATCTTAACAACCTCAGCACAACACTTTATTATGGGAGATCTAAACACAAGCCAAAGTTATAGACATCTGACGTTCATGAATTGTGTTCTTACCAGAGCAATTTCATAAGCCAAGAGCTCCTGACATGCAGTTTCACTTCACTATAATTTTCTAGACTAGGATTGTTTGACCACACTGAGTTGACTCTTAGTATATGTATTAGAAGTGCCATGAGGCTGCCATTTTCACAATATATTGGCTGACAAGTGCCACAAATATCTTTAATACAATTTACTGTCTGGTTTAGATAGAGTTATATATGTCAGATATTTCCTTCACCGGATCCTAGTCTACTGCCCAGCTGTCAGGATGATCTGTTTTGTCTAAGGAAGTAGAAGCAAGGTGATAGAATCCTTAAATACTACATGCATTGATTAATGGTTCATTCTGTAATCACCATCAGCCATTTAAAAGTCAAAACAAGAGAAACAATATTCAAGTTGTCAACCATTTTCTTTAAGAAATGCTAAGTCTCACTGAACTATTTCAAGAAAGTGGAGCTGATTTCAGAATAATTCCAATGCGGAAAAATCTGCAAACCTTTCTGTTATCAAAACTTTATTTATATAAACGATCACTTGACTTGATTGGAGGATGAGGGATAAAAGCCTTAAGATGAGTTAGGCAGGGGATAATGGGTGGCAAGTGACTAGTGCAAAGAGAAGGGAGAGGCACTATTACAGGACAGAAAGAAAAATGGAAAAAAGTCACCTATAAATATTTTAGGAAGGTAATTTCTGAGTTTTTGTGACGTGCATAACATCAGGAATAACAATTTCTTTATATGATTAAATATTTACTACCAATCCACAATCTTTTATGCATTAATACTATAAAATTACTGATTTCATTATGTTATTTTTAAAGAGAGGAAATCCTTGATTAAAACTAAATTATACCCTAATCTCTTCAAAGTAACAACTTATTAGTTCAGCTAGAGAAATTTGTGCTTAGATATGCTGAATTTAATCCTATGCCAGTCTTAAAATCTCAGACGCCCAGCTGTAATTTCAGCTGACTGAATTACTTCCTTATTAACTCGCTGGTAACCAGTTTTGTAGACACACGACTGTTGTGTCCTACAATAAACTCTGAGACAGGTGCTTTGAAAAGTGAGGTCTTTACCTTTCAATTTATACTTTGAACACGTATAAGAACGACATAAATTCTGCAGAAAGTAGAGAACTTTAAAAGATGACATGACAATGCTTTTAAAAATCAAGTCCCATGGCAGAAAAAAAGGAACCTGTTTTCTGTTGCTCCAGACAGCAGAACTAGGGCTAACTGGTGGAAATAACAGAGAATTAGGATTTGACTCATCATCGATTACTATAGTCATAATAAACATGAAGATAGACAATATTTATACAGCCTTTACTGTGTGGCAGGTATGAGGCATGATGCTAAGAGTTATACAAAAAGTATCTCGCTTGTTTTTCTTTAGTATTAACACTTTTGAACAATAAGAACCTGATATTAGTTGAATAACTGCTTAGTGAGCTCCTCGCCTATGGAAATATATAAGCTGAGACAAAGTGTCTTTTAGGATAGCACAGAAAGAAAAATCTTACATTGGGGGACGAGAGAAACTAGAAAATTAGTGGTTCTCTTAACTAGTTATCATTAGACTCACCAGGAGAATTAGACAAAAACAAAAATAATAACAATGGGAGAGGAGTGGATGTTTGATTTTTAAAACTACTAATCATTACTTCTTTCACCGTATTCCCATGACCCAAGATATGATTTAGCAAGATTCTGATTAAACCGACCCTTAAGGAGTCATAAAATCTATGTTTTTAAAATTCAGTTCTATGATTATCAGTCAGGATTAGGAAACCATTGCTTATAATATAATTGGGATTACAGAAATTTGACAGTAAATATTAAAAGAATGAAACATATTTTAGAATTAAAATGATTTGTAACTGCTTTATGATTAAATGACTTATATGTAATGACGCAGGTAACATATGCATGCCGATAATAAAAATAACCCATGTGTTTTCTACTCAGTTCAAAAAACATTTCCAATATTGTTGACTTTCCCAAATACTCTCTTTTACCCTCCCCTCCAAAGGTAGCTACTCTCCTGAATTCTGTGATAATAATTCACTTGCTTTCCTCAACATGACTCTCTCTTAATTATTAGCTTAAAAATAAGTTACTAATCTGGTAAAATAAGTACTTCTACCTTGTTCTTTTTCTTAAGATCTTAGCTGCTTTTGCTTCGTTTTGCAGAAAAATTTTTACAACTTTCTTGAGTGAATAAAAACAATTTGTTGAGATCTTAATTGTAATCACATTAAACGTGTTGACCAGTTGAGAGAGAACTGATATCTTTATATTTGTTTATCCTATCTATAAACATAGTAAATATCTCCATTTGTTTAATCTTTAATATTTTTCCAAAAATAGCATAAATATCACCCAAAATCTAGTTTATTCATACAGCCCTTATACTACTGTTAATATTGCAAATTCTTTTTTTTAAATTGGGTTATATTTATCTTTGTTGCCAGTATGTAAAGACACAATTGAGTTGGTTTTGGGTTTTTTTTTTTTTCAATTTTTAATTTTTTTATGTCAATAGGTTTTTGGGGAACAGGTGTTGTTTGGTTACATGAGTAAGTTCTTTTGTGATTTCTGAGATTTGGTGCACCCATCACCCAAATCATCTAAGCAGTGTACACTGTACCCAATGTGCAGTATTTTATCCCTCACCACCCCCAACCTTTCCCGAGTCCCCAAAGTCCAATATATGATTCTTATGGCTTTGTGTCCTCATAACTTAGCTCCCACATATGAGTGAAAACATACAATGTTTGGTTTTCCATTCCTGAGTTACTTCACTTAGAATAGTAGTGTTCAATTCCATCCAGGTTGTTGCAAATGCCATTATTTTGTTCCTTTTCATGACTGAGTAGTATTCCATTGTGTGTTTGTGTATATATACATACACACGTATATGTATACATATACATATATGTACATATACACTGTATATACATGTATACATGTATACATATGTGTATGCATATATGTGTGTATATATACATACACAGCAGCAAGCACAATTTGCAATTGCAAAATATGGAATTGCAAAAATACAGAATCAGTCCAAATGCTCATCAATCATGGGTGGATAAGGAAAATGTAGTGTGTGTATATATATACACACATACATATATATACACACACACATTTTCTTTATACATACATATACTTGCATATATATATATACACACACACACACACACACACACACACACTACATTTTCTTTATCCACTTGTGATTGATGGGCATTTGGACTGATTCCATATTTTTGCAATTGCAAATTGTGCTGCAGTGAACATGCACGTGCAAGTATCTTTTTTCATATAATGACTTCTTTTCTTCTGGGTTGACACCTAGCAGTGGGATTGCTGGATCAAACAGTAGATCTGCTTTTAGTTCTTTAAGGAATCTTCACACTGTTTTCCATAGTGGTTGTACTAGTTTACATTCCCACCAGCAGTGTAAAAGTGTTTCCTTTTCACTTCATCCCCACCAACTTCTATCATTTTTGATTTTTTTAAAATTATGGCCATTCTTGCAGCAGTGAGGTGGTGTCGCATTATGGTTTTAATTTGCATTTCTCTGACAATTAGTGATGTTGGGCATCTTTCCATATGCTTATTGGCCATTTTTATAACTTCCTTTGAGAATTGTCTATTCATGTCCTCAGCCCATTTTTCGATGGAATTTTTTTTTTTTTTTACCTTGTTAAATTGTTCGAGTTCCTTGTAAATTCTGGATATTAGTCCTTTGTCAGATGTATTGATTGTGAAGATTTTCTCCCACTCTGTTGATTATTTCTTTTGCTGTGCAGATGCTTTCTGGTTTAATTAAGTCCCATCTATTTGTTTTCATTGCATTTGCTTTTGGATTCTTGGCCATGAAATCTTTGCCTAGGCTAACGTCTAGAAGGGTTTTTCCAATGTTATCTTCTAGGGTCTTTATGGTTTCAGATCTTGGATTTAAGTCTTTAATCCATCTTCAGTTCATTTTTTGTATAGGGTGAGAGGTGAGGATACAGTTTCATTCTTGTACAGGTGGCTTGCAAATTCACCTAGTACCATTTGTTGAATAGGATGTTTTTCCTCACTTTTTGTTTTTGTTTGCTTTGTTGAAGATCAGTTGGTTGTAAGTATCTGGGTTTATTTATGGGTTCTCTATTCTGTTCCATTGGTCTATGTACCAACTTTTATATCAGTACTTTGCTATTTTGGTGACTATGGCCTTATAGTACAGTTTGAATTTGGGTAACCTGATGTCTCCATATTTTTTCTTCTTGCTTAGTCTCTCTTTGGCTATGTGGGCTCTTTTTTGGTTCCATATGAGTTTTAGAATTGTTTTTTATAGTTATGTGATGAATGATGATGGCATTTTGATGTGAATTTCAATGAATTTGTAGATTGCTTTTGGCAGTACGATCCTTTTCAAAATACTGATTCTACCCATCCATGAGCATATGTTTCCATTTGTTTGTGTCATCTAAGATTTCCTTCAACAGTGTTTTGTAGTTTTTACTGTAGAGGTCTTTCACCTCCTTGGATGGGTATATTCCTAATTATTTATTTATTATTATTATTTTTTGTAGCTATTGTTAAAGGGGTTGACTTCTCGATCTGATTCTCAGCTTGGTCACTGTTGGTGTACAGCAGAGCTACCAATTTGCGTACATTGATTTTGTATCCTGAAACTTTACTGAATTCATTTACCAGTTCTAGAAGCTTTTTGGATGAGTCTTTAGGGTTTTCTAGGTATACAATCATATCATCAGCAAATAGCAACGTTTGAATTTCTCTTTACCAATTTGGATGCCCTTTATTTCTTTCTCTTGTCTGATTTCTCTGGCTAGGATTTCAGTACTATGTTAAAAATTAGTAGTAGGAGTGAGCATCCTCGACTTGTTCCAGTTCTCAGGGGAAACGCTTTCAACTTTTTCCCATTTAGTATAATGTTGGCTGTGGGTTTGTCCTAGATGGCTTCTATTACCTTAAGGTATGTCCCTTCTATGACAATTTTGCTGGGGGTTTTATTAATAAAATGATCCTAGATTTTGTCAAATGCTTTTTCTGTGTCTAATGAGCTAATCACGTGACTATTGTTTTTAATTCTGTTTATGTGGTGTATCATATTTATTGACTTAAGTATGTTAAACCATCCCTGCATTCCTGGTATGAAACCCACTTGATCTTGGTGGATCATCTTTTTGATATGCTGTTGGATTTGGTCCCCTAGTAGTTTGGTAAGGATTTTTGCATCTATATTCATCAGGGGTATTGGTCTGTAGTTTTCTTTTTTTGATATGTCCTGTCCTGGTTTTGGTACTAGAGTGATACTGGCTCCATAGAATGATTTAGGGAGGATTCCCTCTTTCTCTGTCTTTTGGAATAGTGTCAATAGGATTGGCATCAATTCTTCTTTGGATGTCTGATAGAATTCGGCTGTTAATTCGTCTGGTCTAGAGATTTTTGTTGTTGGCAACTGTTTTATTACTATTTTAATCTTGCTGTTCGTTATTGTTCTGTTCAGAGATTCTGTATCTTCCTGGTTCAGTCTAGGAGAGTTGTACATTTCCAGGAATTTATCCATTTCCTCTAGGTTTTCTAGTTTTTGTGCAAAAAGGTGTTCATTGTAGCCTTGAATGATACTTTGTATTTCTGTGGTATCAGTTATAATATCTATAATATCTCCCATTTCATTTCTAACTGAGCCTGTTTGGAGCTTCTCTCTTCTTTTCTTGGTTAATCTCACTAACAGTTTATCAATTTAACTTTTTAAAGGACCAATCTTTTTTTTTCATTTATCTTTTGTATTTTTTGTTTCAGTTTCATTTAGTTCTGCTCTGATTTATGTTATTTATTTTCTTCTGCTGGGCTTGGGTTTGGATTGTTCTTGTTTCTCCAGTTCCATGAGGTGTGACCTTAGATTGTCTATGAGTGCTCTTTCAGACTCTTTGATGTAAGTATTTAATGCTATGAACTTTCCTCTTATCACCACTTTTCTGTTCCAGAGGTTTTGATAGGTTGTGTCACTATTACCGTTCAGTTCAAATAATTTTTCAATTCCCCATCTTGATTTCATCGTTGACCCAACGATCATTCAGGAGCAGGTTATTTCATTTCCATGGATTTGCATGGTTTGGAGGGTTCCTTTCTATTTTATTCCACTGTGTTCTGAGAGAGTACTTGATAAAATTTCAATGTTTTTAAATTTACTGAGACTTATTCTGTGGCCTATCATATGGTCTATCTTAAAGAATGTTCCATGTGCTGAAGAATAAAATGTGTATTCTGCAGTTGTTAGATAGAAAGTTCCATAAATATCTATTAAGATAATTTGTTGTAGGGTATAGTTTAAGTCCATTGTTTCTTTGCTGAGTTTCTATCTTGATGACTCATCAAATACTGTCAGTGGAGTATTAAAGACCGCCACTAATGTGTTGGTGTCTATCTCATTTCTTAGGTCTAGAAGCAATTGTTTTATAAATTTGGGAGCTATAGTGTTAGGTGCATATATATTCAGAATTGTGATATTTTCCTGTTGGATTAGTCCTTTTATCATCATATAACGTCCCTCTTTGTCTTTTTAAACTGTGGTTGCTTTAAAGTTTGTTTTGTCTGATATAAGAATAGCTACTCCTGGTCACTTTTGGTGTCCATTTGCATGAAATATCTTTTTCCACCCCTTTACCTTAAGTTTCTATGAGTCCTTATTTGTTATGAGAGTCTCCTGAAGATAGCAAAAACTTAGTAAATTTTCATCTATTCGGTCATTCTGTATCTTTTAAGGAGAACATTTAGGCCATTGACATTCAATGCTAGTACTGAGATGTATAATACTATTCTATTCATCATATTATTTGTTGCCTGAATACTTTGATTTTTTTTCATTGTCTTATTGTTCTATAGGTCCTGTGAGATTTGTGCTTTAAGTAGGTTCTATTTTGGTTTATTTTGAAGATTTGTTTCAAGATTTAGAGCTCCTTTAGCAGTTCTTGTAGTGCCATCTTGGTAGTGGCAAATTCTCTCAGCATTTGTTTGTCTGGAAGAGATTGTATCTTTCCTTCATTTGTGAAATCTAGCTTTGCTGAATATACAATTCTTGGTTGATAATTGTTTCATTTAAGGAGCCAAAAATAGGACTCCAGTCTCTTCTAGCTTGTAGGATTTCTGCTGAGATATCTGCTATTAATATGACAGATTTTCCCCTATGTATTACCTGATGCTTTACCTCGCAACTCTTAAGATTCTTTCCTTTGTCTAGACTTTAGATAACCTGATGACTATGTGCCTGGGGGATAATCATTTTACAATGAATTCCCCAGGTTTATTGGAGCTTCTTGTATTTGGATATGTGGCTCTCTAGCAAGGCTGGGGAAGGTTTCCTCAGTTATTCCCTCAAAACTGTTTTCCAAACTTGTGGATTTCTCTTTTTCCTTGGGAACACCAATTTTTCTCAGGTTTGGACTTTTAACATAGTCCCGAACTTCTTGGAGCCTTTGTTCATTTCCTAAAATTCTTATTTCTTTGTCTTTGATGGATTGGGTTAATTCGAAAGCCTGTCGTCAAGCTCTGAAGTTCTTCCTTCTGTTTGTTTGATTCTATTGCTGAGAGTTTCCAGTGTATTTTGCATTCCTCTAAGTGTGTGCTTGATTTCCAGAAGTTGTAATTGTTTTTTATTTATGCTTTCTGTTTCACTAAAGATTTTTCCTTTCATATCCTGTATCACATTTTAGATTTAAGTTAGACTTCCCCTTTCTTTTCACAATTGACCTTCTGAATTCTTTTTCTGGCAATTCAGAGACTTTGTCTTGGTTTAAATCCATTACAGGTGAACTGCTTATGATCTTTTCGGGGTGTTAAAGAACCTTGTTTTGTCATATTAGTAGAATTATTTTTCCGGTTCCTTCTCATTTTGGTGGTCTACCTCAGAGGGAAGATCTGGGATTCAAAGGCTGCTGTTCAGATTCCTTTTTCTCACGGGGTGCTCTCTTGATGTGGTGTTCTCCTACTTCCCCTAGGAGAGGGGCTTCCTGAGAGCCAAACTATTGTGATTGTTTTTGTTATTCTGCATCTACCCACCCAGTGGAGCTACCAGGCTCTGGGTTGCTACTGGGGAGTGTCGGCAAAGTGTCCTGTGATATGATCCATCTTCAGGTCTTGCAGCTGTGGATACCAGCACCTGCTCCAGTAGAGGTGGCAGGGGAGTGAAGAGGATACTGTCAAGATCCTTGGTTGTATTTTTGTTTAGTGTGCTGGTTTTGTTTTGGTTGGCCTCTAGCCAGGAGGTGGTGTTTTCAAGAGTACATCAGCTGTAGTCCTATAGGGAGGATGCAAACTTCCCCTAGGGACATCTGGTTAAGTATTCAGGTTTCTCAGATAATGGGCAGGGCCAAGAGATCGCGAGCTTTGTCTTCAGCTACCAGGGCAGGTAGAGAAAGACCACCAGGTGGAGACACGGATAAGCATGTCTGAGCTCAGCCCCTCCTTGGGCAGGGCTTGATGAAGCTGCTGTGGGAGACAGGGGTGTGGCTCCCAGTCTAATGGAGTTATATTCCCAGGGGGATTATGGCTGCTTCTGCTGAGCCATATAGGTTTCCAGGGAAGTGAGGGAAAGCTGGCAGTCACAAGCCTCACCCCACTCCTACACAGCCTGCAGTCCTAAAGGCTGGTCTCACTCCCACCATACCCCTCCAACAGCACCGAGTCTATTTCCAGGCAGCTGGTGACCAGGGCTGAGAACTTGCCTCAGACCATGAGCCTCCTCATTGATAATGCAAAAAGACTTACAGTTTTTTGGTGTCTCAGGGAGCCTGCAGCAGTGATCCTCTTCCTTCAGAGGGTCTGTGGACTCTCTCGGCTTTGCTGGTATGTATGTTCCTGCACTAGTTCTTGGAGCAAAAGTTCATTGTAATACTCAATATGTGAGTATTCACATATTGCTTATTGCTCTCTGTCTGAGCAGGAGCTGCAAGCCAGTCCAGCTTCCTATCCACTATCTTAATCTGATATCCTCCAGATGCTTTATTTTTAAAAGTCCCTTTTACAGCCAGAAGATGCACTTCAGGCAAAGTTTTAAATGTGAAAAAGTTTGCTCCCACAACTCAATTATTCTCAAAGCCTCCATATAGAGATGTGCTTAAAATGTAATCACGTAGTTGAGTTTTGTATATTAAACCTATCCAGCATCTTTCTAAATGTGTTTTTTTTTTTTTGTTTTTTTTTTTGAGTTGGAGTCTCACTCTGTCACCCAGGTTGGAGTGCAGTGGCGCGATCTCGGCTCACTGCAACCTCCACCTCCTGGGTTCAAATGATTCTCCTGCCTCAGCTTCCCAATTAGCTGCGATTACAGGCGTCTGGCTAATTTTTTGTATTTTTAGTAGAGGGGTTTTGCCATGTTGGCCAGGCTGGTCTCGAACTCCTGACCTCAGGTGATCTGCCTGCCTTGGCCTCCCAAAATGCTGGGATTATAGGCATGAGCCACTGTGCCCAGCCAAATGTACTTATTAAAACTAATAATTTGTTTAAAGTTTCTTTTGCATTTTCTATGTGGATCATATCATCTGCTAATAATGAAAGTTTTGTTTCCTATTTTCCAAATATTATACCTTTTATTTTTCTTTTTTATGGTGCTTTTTAGAATCTCCAAAACAATGCCAAGCAGAGGTGATGATATAATAGACACATTTCTCATCCGTGACCTTAAAGTAAATATTTCAGTTTTTTACTGTTAAGCATGAGTGTTCCTATAGGTTTTTATTATATAAGTTCATCAGGTTAAGATATTTTCCATACAATTTACTAGAATTTCTTTGATCATTAAAAAGTCAGGAAACAACAGGTGCTGGAGAGGATGTGGAGAAATAGGAACACTTTTACACTGTTGGTGGGATTGTAAACTAGTTCAACCATTATGGAAAACAGTATGGCGATTCCTCAAGGATCTAGAACTAGATGTACCATATGACCCAGCCATCCCATTACTGGGTATATACCCAAAGGATTATAAATTATGCTGCTATAAAGACACATGCACACGTATGTTTATTGCAGCACTATTCACAATAGCAAAGACTTGGAATCAACCCAAATGTCCATCAGTGACAGATTGGATTAAGAAAATGTGGCATATATACACCATGGAATACTATGCAGCCATAAAAAAGGATGAGTTTGTGTCCTTTGTAGGGACATGGATGCAGCTGGAATCCATCATTCTTAGCAAACTATCACAAGAACAGAAAACCAAACACCGCATTTTCTCACTCATAGGTGGGAACTGAACAATGAGATCACTTGGACTCGGGAAGGGGAACATCACACACCGGGGCCTATCATGGGGAGGGGGGCGGGGGGAGGGATTGCATTGGGAGTTATACCTGATGTAAATGACGAGTTGATGGGTGCAGCACACCAACAAGGCACAAGTATACATATGTAACAAACCTGCACGTTATGCACATGTACCCTACAACTTACAGTATAATAATAATAAATAAATTAAAAAAAAAAATCATGAATGGGTTTTAGTCTTGAATGACTTTTCATCTGTTGAAATGATCACATAATTATTCTCCTTTAATCAGCTACCGTAGATTAGTATATTACTCACTGACTGCAAGTCAAGTTAAACGTGAAAGCCTAGGTTTAACTTAACTTGGTCATGATATACTGTCTTTTATATATTGTTGGATGTTAATATTCCATCTATTAATTTTTTATTCATACTCATGAGTGAACATGGTCTGCAACTTTCCTGCTTCTTATTGTCCTTATCTGATTTGGGTACCAAGGTTACACCAGTTTCATAAAATAACTTGGAGAATGTTTTCTCTTTTTCTATTATGTGGAAAATTGAATGTGGAATAGATCCCAAAGTCCCACTTTTTGCAGGGATCTCTACTAAAAAGTCTCATTTCTGAAGGTTGCAGGTTTCTTTCTCCAGTGACCTGCATGCTGCTAAAGCTGAAGATCTGGGTTTGTGAGATCAGCATTTACCCCAGAACAGTTCACACCTGTTTGCTTGTCGCTCTGCATTTCCACTTCCACTTTCTGTTTGACCTGTAAGAATTTCCCATATTTTCTTGCAAGTTCACCTATATACTTAAGGAGATTATATTTTATTTAGAAAATAAGAGTGTGTTATACATTTAGCAGGGAGAAAAATAAACCTCATCTCCTATTCATAGAAGAGCTTTCCCCTATGGTGAAACATAATCTGCTTGGATGACTTCAGGGAACTGTTTCAGCATTCATAAGTTTGGCATGAGATAAAGATGGTCACGGATACTTGGTTCTATGAGAAAGGGGAAGAACTTGCACATATTCAAGGTGTCAGTAAAAAGACAAAATAAGACACAGTTGTGGTACAGTAAGCTGGGCAGATGGTTTTCAATTAATTCAGCTTTGGTATATTATCAAGCAACAGGTAATTTGAACAATTTTAACCAACTGCAGGAAGATGTCTTCTCTGCAACCGTTAGCACTCTCTCTTCTGGCTGCACTTCTCTGCAATGACATGTTATACCACTTATAACAAAACCACTTTGCTAAACATTGCTGAAAAGAAAGTACAAATAGAACGGTAATGAGAGATGATCTGTAAGAGTATAGAGACTAAAGAGCAAATAATGGGGGATTTTCAATATTCAGAGGAGCAGTTTAGGTTATATAAAGTGCGGCTTACCTTGTACCTGACATGACATTACATCGTGACATTAATGCTGTATTCATTGTCTATCTATGGCGCAAAAGGTGCTGCTTCTGTCCTGCTACTATGCCACCTCGCTATTTAAACAGTACAGAGTTGACCACACAATACTATTTACTGAATGAATAAAGGAAGAATTCACATCCCCATAGCTCTTTCCAAAACCAGTGTTATTCATTACACCTTTGTTCCATAGCAAAGCTACAGTGCAAAAATGTATTGGAAAGGCAGTGTTTGAACTGTTAAATTAACAAATGACTGTTCTCTCAGCCTACATGTTATCTGCCAGCCAACGATGTAAACAGGGGTGTAGGGCATAAACCCGGCTCCTGCTGAGAGTGCAGTCTTTTTTCCTCTACTGCCAGAGTTGTTTATGGTACAGCTGGAGAATCACCAGGATTGAAATTCCATCTTTGTGAGTGCAGAATTAGAGATCATGGGGAAGAATCAAAAAAATTGCAGACACACCCACACAAAACTTCTGATCCTGAAAAGTGAACCCAACTCAATATTCTATGCATGGAATGCCAGGAGGTAAATGTAATTTTTGAGAAAAGATTACAAACTAAATGGAAATAGAGTTTTAATTATGAATTCTTTGATGTTTTCCTGTTTGAGTTTCCTTGAGGACTTTTGTCTTATGTTTTATTTCTCAAAAAAACATGTTTAGTGTTTAATGCTGCTTTCAAAAATAAATATTAAAATGTTTTTGGTACCTAATCTCAGAAGCCCACTCAGAGGCCTTCAGCTGTGTCTGTGTAGACCTGTCTATCTGGCTGATCTGGGGCTCAGACAGTGTCCTTTCTTATGCTCCTAGTAGTATCCCACTCCATTTCAACTTCATACCCACTCCATTCCTGAGTCCTACTTCAGCAGTCAATGCAGCTCATGTCCTTTTACCCAGATCTCGCACTTAAATGTCATAAAGTAGCTTTGAAGTAATTTTTAATCAATGGAGAGTTTTGTATCATGTTGTTTTAATCCACAGACTCAAACACTATTATCAAATTCTTAAATTTGATAGGTTGAGTGTCAACCTTAAAACTTCATTTAACACTGTCTTTTAACATTTAAATATTTTCTGACTAAAATATGGATCAGTATTGTCCTTGCCTCAACCAATGTCCAAGAACTTTGAAGAATAAAAAATATTCTACAAATGGAAGATGCTATTGTTACCACACACAAGAAATCACTCCTTCAGCTAAGGGTGCAATATAAGAGCATATGTCAGGGAAAACAACAGATATTGATAAAACAGCATTTGTCTAAGAACCCTGAAGGACCTTCAAAATATAATCATCTATAGTACGTATCACTACTCTAGTCTAAACTATCACCCTCTCTAACTTGGGTCATTGCATAGTCTCCAAACTGGTCTACACAGAGCAGCCAGAGTGTTCTCTGCAAATCCTGTTTCCTACTAAATTTAAAGGGAGGTTCACATCCTGTATGAAGGCCCACTTGGCCCTCAGAGATATGGCCTTTGCATCTTTATAAATTCATCTTTACCTACTCTTCCCTTGATTCACTGCATTTGGACTACACTGGCCTTCTTCTAGTTGGCCAAGCTCATTCCTACCTCTGTTCTCTTCAGTAGAATCTTCGTGGCTCCAGATCTCATTACCTAGGTGTTAATTCAGATGTCACTTTGAAAATTATTCCATAAAAGCTACCCTGGCACTCTCTAGCAGTCTGAGAAATCAAATCCTGATTTGTACATTTGGCAATCAGTGCTATGGAGGTAACAGGGAAATCTTTGTAGGGAGATGAATTTCTCTTAAGAGATTGCCTTATAGTACAAGTCTAGATCACTTAACCTCTTATCACCCCAATCTCTTATCAGTAAAATGGAAACAATAACAGTAAATTGCCTAGCTCTTCAATTAGTTTATTTGAAAAGGGTAAAACAGAATGGCACAGTTGATTCAAGGGTCAGGGGGTGTGAGTGGAGACTTTTTGGTAGGTGGAACCAGAGGGAACACTGAAAAGCTGATTGGCAGTTCAACAGAGATGGAAGCTTCTAGGATAGAGGGGAAGGAGAAAAAAAAAGAATAAGGAAGCAGTAAAAGGAGATTGCCTTTAGGGCAAAAAATAAAAAGCATAAACTTTTGAAAGAAAGAAGCTATTTCCTAAATGAGGGGATGTCAAGACATACTGAATAAAGACAGAAAACATGTGTTGTATAGACATTCAAGCTTTTTAGAGCAGGGATTCAAGAAGTATCCAAGCATATCACGTGTTCATCAGTGACCAGTAGTAATTGAGGCTGAATTTATGATTCATAAGGAGATATGTAAAGACTCTTAACAGAACTTTAAAAAATTGTCTTAAAGCCCAAATCTTTCACTTTGTTTCTCATTTACAACATAGTAAATATCATCTCACTTAGTACTTTATAAAGTAGAAGAAAACAACTTTGTGAATATCTGAAGCCTCAGTTGTGATGAAAATAAATCTAAGATGGTAGATTACTTAGGAAAAGTAGTGGGGCATTGGTAACATACAGTAAGTGCAAGTATGAGCTTTGAGTTACTTGAGTTTCCATTTAAAAGATGAAGAAAAATACATATCACTTCCTTCTTTTTTCCTTTCATCTTAATGTGTGTGTTTGTGTGTGTGTGTGACACACACAGAGAGAAAGAGAAAAAGAGAGAGAGAAACTTGTTTTAGATAAACCAAACTTGTCTTAGATAAAAACTGTCTGTAATTCAAAGCACAATATATGAGAAAGGACTGGCAAATACAATGAAGACCGAAGGCCCAGTGGGAAGCTGAGTAGTGCTACAGCTACAGATCTCAAGTGAAACTAACAGAACTCTGTGATTGAAATTACAGATCACATCCTGATTAATAAAACCAATAATTCTTTGGAATGACGAAAAAGATATGTCCTGAACATGTTATGACAGTAAAATAAATCAAGGAAGAGCCAACAAACAAAGGAACTATCCAGATACAGTACTGTGATGAGCGAGATGTTAGAGAACCAGGGTGGAGGAAAGCGGCTGTATTGTGAAGAGTCTGGCAGCTGCCAATCACAGTTGTTTGTAAAGATATGAAGGCCAAAAGAATTCATGGATATATCACCCTGTGTCCAAAGGTACTACTTGTGAAGCATGGAGAATCTATCCTTGCCTGCAATGCTCCTTTATTAGATGACACAAGAAAAACCCATCTCCTTCAAAAATGACAGAGCAACAACAATAGGAAACTAATACATGATAGTCACAAAGACTAGAAAAATAAAGAAGAAATGAAAAAACAAATGACAAGAAAGAAAAAAGAATTCAGGAATAAAGAAATTGCCTTTACAGTATCATTTAGGACATAGGCATGGGCAAAGACTCCATGACTAAAACACCAAAAGCAATGGCAACAAAGTCCAAAACTGACAAATGGGATCTAATTAAATTAAAGAGCTCCTGAAGTGCTTCATCAGAGTGAACAGGCAACCTACAGAATTGAAGAAAACTTTTGCAATCTATCCATCTGACAAAGGGCTAATATCCAGAATCTACAAGGAGTTTAAACAAATTTACAAGAAAAAAAAAATCCTATCAAAAAGTAGGCAAAGGATATGAGCAGACACTTCTCAAAAGAAGACATTTATGCGGCCAACAAAAATATGAAAAAAGCTCATCCTCACTGGTTATTAGAGAAATGCAAATAAAAACCACAATGAGATATCATCTCATGCCAGTTAGAATGGTGATCATTCAAAAGGAAACAACAGATGCTGGAGAGGATGTGGAGAAATAGGAATGCTTTTACACTGTTGGTGGGAGTGTAAATCAGTTCAACCACTGTGGAAGACAGTATGGCGATTCCTTAAAAATCTAGAAGCAGAAATACCATTTGACCTAGCAATCCCATTACTGGGTATATACCCAAAGGATTATAAATCATTCTACTATAAAGACTCATGCACATGTATGTTTATTGCAGCACTGTTCACAACAGCAAAGACTTGGAACCAACCCAAATGCCCATCAGTGATAGACTGGATAAAGAAAATGTGGCACATATACACCATGGAATACTACGCAGCCATAAAAAAAGGATTAGTTCATGTCCTTTGCAGGGACATGGGTGAAGCTGGAAACCATCATTCTCAGCAAACTAACACAGGAACAGAAAGTCAAACACTGCATGTTCTCACTTATAAGTGGGAGTTGAACAATGAGAACACATGGACACAGGGAGGGGAACATCACACATCAGGGCCTATCGGGGTTGGGAGGCTAGGGGAGGGATAGCATTAGGAGAAATACCTAATGTAGATGACAGGTTGATGGGTGCAGCAAACCACCATGGCACGTGTATACCTATGTAACAAACCTGATGTTCAGAACATGCATCCCAGAACTTAAGGTATAACTTAAAAATGCCTTTACATGACAAAATGTTATAGGAAAACATACATGATCTCAGTGAATATATGACGAGATATCATGTAGAGATAAGTTTTTGGCAGATAGAACTAAAGACAGAAGGAAGCAATAAAGACAAAAGAAAATCTTATGGAAAAGGAGACACCACTGAAAATACAGAAAGATAGGAGGACAAGATTTAGAAGACTGAGAAAGTTAAGATGGAAATAAATTCATTGTTTAAAGCAATGAGAAATAAAAAGCTGTATATGGAAGACCAACAAAAAGAGATTCCATCTATGTACATTTAAAACTTCAAAAGTAAAGCATGATAATCATAACAAATATAGTCAAAGATAAGTTCATTTTTTCCAGAAATAAATGATGATTGAAAACATGTTGAATATATATTATGCTTCACAATTAAACAAAATTCAGAATAATCTATATCAAATATCTTATTAAAATTATTTAATCTTAAAGATAAAAACGGCTTTCAGTATATAAGCAATCATGTCAATTTATCAATGAAACAGGAAAGTGGGTTATTATTCTTAGATTCCTTCACAACAACATTCAGAATTCACAGACAACATTCATAGAATTGCTTGCAAGCTCCTCAAGAAAGGAAACTATGACTCTAAAATTTTGTGCCAAGACAACCAAGTGTTAGTTGATTAATTTAATTGGCAGGACTGTAGATGAGAGAAAGGTAAAAACCATATTGCCCAGACTCACTTGCAAATATGGTTCTTATTTCAAATTACAATCCATCAATTAGATGCACTCGTGAGATTTAGAAGGCAGAAATGTGCAGAGTTCATCTTTCTGACTTTTTAGAAGCATGGACACGGGTTTCCTGCAACAACATTCTACTTTTTTATACTCCAGGATTTTAGGTATCAAAAGATAGGTATGATTGTATCAGTGTAAGTGGCAGCTTCTTAATTCTGGTTTCCTAAGCTCTGATTGGCAGCTATGAGTCTAGAGATTTAATTCAATATTTGTAGAGTTTACCTCAGAAGTAATAACTCTGCTGTCAGAAGAGTTCTATATTGTTCTGCGAAATATTTCTGAAATATTATTTATATTATCTACATTGATCATCTACATTAATTATCTACATTAATTTTTTACGGTGAATTTTGCTCCCCTGCACTGAACTCTAATTAATAAAGTAATTAAACTATTGTTCAATTATAAAGACAATAAAGACACTTTTTTAAAAAGTTGAGATACAGTTACCGGTATGGAAATAGTAGAAGAGGATGAATTTCAATGAACCAAGGGATTAATGGAAAAAGTAGAGAACAAAATAGAAGTGAGTTGAATCACTTAGCTGTGAGTCAAAGACAAAAATAATGTGTATTGGTATTATGATGGCCAAAAATAAATGTAAATATTATTAGTTCTTCTCATGCAAAAATGATTTCACTGACAAAAGTTGTGCAGGGGAGGGTAACAGGTAAGAAGTGGTTTGAGTATGCTGATTTACTGCCTTTATAGACAGGAGCAAGAGTAGTATTAAAAGTACAAAAATAGAAGGCTATTTTAAAGTAAAATAAAAATAATATTCCATCTGGGTGATGAAGAAAAACATTGAGGAACTAAACTAGTATGGACTAAACTAATTTTGTCATTGCTTATCATGGAAAATGCATACATAATGTCTCAAAAATGAGAGGAATAAATATATTATAAATTAAAAAGATCAACTTTCTAACTTACTAAAATAAATTATAGATGGAGTAGAAAACAAAAGAGATTATAAAAAGAACAAACATAAAAATGATAGAACTAGGCCTGTTATATCAGTAAGTGTAAATGGTTCAAACAATAAAATGTTATGTTTAAAAGCAAAGTTTGTCTATTATATACACAATATATACCTAAAACAAAATTACTAAATGGGATATATAAAAAATAATAATCTTTGCAGTATATTTAGTAATCAAATATGATGGGAAACAACTTACTGACCCTCATGGATATTGTGATACATTATACAATGGAATACAATGTATCCTCTAGAAAATATGAAATGACTTTATATTTGTATGTAAAGACCTATATGTTATGTTAAAAACTGAAAAAGGATGGAGAATGGTGCATAATCTATCATTTGTTTATTTACATACATAAAGATCTATATAAAAATGCTTGATATGCACAGCATATCACTAAAAGGATACATAATTAAATAGGTAACATTAGCTCTCCCTAAGGAAAAGGGATGGGTGGTGAGAAGCGGGAGATTTGCTTATTACTATGTAGTATTTTCACTTTTGAATTTTTATTGTCCATAGGAATTACTTGTTTTGTTAAACATTTTTAAGCAAAAAAAAAAAGAAAGCTTGTACATCTGAGTTTTTGAGTTTTGGATTTGTCACTTAATTTGTGGTGCTTGCTAGCTTAAATCAGTTTCCTTATCCCCCTAATGGAGGCAAGAGTATTAATCAACTTGTAGGGTTGGTTAAGATATCTGCAGGGACCAAAACACTAGAAAGTGTGACCTCACCCATTACCTTAGAAACCTGTACTAAGAGTAAGGTATTCCCTCACTGGACAATTTTGTAGAATCAGTTTAGTCTCTAAAGCCTTTTATAAATGCAAAACATTAAGCTAAAATTAGAACTGTTTACCTAACGTGTTACATAATATGTTTGTAAGATTTTTCCTGAATTATCTAAATCACTTCTGTTTTTTACAATAGGACATGATTCCAAAATAGAATCTTTACCAAAATGGGTATTAAGTGGCATCAAAGAATCAAGATGCCACAATCAAGCAGCTGTTTGTGGCATGCATTTCTCCCCTTTATGGAACCTTGATCTGAACATGGCCCTATAAACTTTGCCACAACTAACGCTGACTCATGACCAGGCAACTTCTTATATTAAAAAATTCAATTTTTAACCAAATTATCTTAATTATCTTGTTTCCATTTGTGTTACATTAAAAAATTCAATTTTTAATCAAATTATCTTAATTATCTTGTTTCCTTTTTCCCGAAATATCTAGATAATTGCTTCAGCTGTCTCTTTCATCTCCCTCTGCAGACACAGCTCCACACTCTAATATGCTCCAAGTTTCCTAAGAACTTCTATTGAAGTAGTTATTGCTTGTGGAGCTCATTTTCCTAATAGCTATAAAAGATTCAGCAGGCAACTGGTGTTATGACGGTGTTGTTTTTTCTTGGAAGTACTATTAAAATAAATTGAATTTTAAAAAATGGTACCATCAGAGGGCCCACTTTATAAGAAAAGAAATTCTGAGTAGAATATAAGCAGGCCAACTTAACACCTGTATCCTCCAACTCATTTCTCCCTTTTGCCCAGGGAATATTTGTCTGGGAGACAGAATTTTCTGAACCACTTTCACACATTTTAATTTTGTTCCAGACACTGACCTGTGGGACAAAGAAAATGAGCTTTTCATCTAGCCTCATATGAGTACATATGACTAGTACTCATAATAGGCAATGAGATATCCTTGCTATTTTATTATTTTTGGTGCATAAATCTCTAAATTATCTACCAATAGTTGCCTTTGTAGGAGAATATCATTCACCTAAAAACCAGCATTTAAAGCAACAACGGTCCTTATTTTTAATGTGGTTTTACCAAAACAGCATTATGTAAGCACATGCATTGTTTCTAGAGAATTTGGAAATGGTAACAATGGAAGAGTAAGCTTGCATTTCTTCCTACGATAAGCTCTGATTTGGAAAACATAATTATATCTAAGCATTAATGATGGCCCCTTTGTAACCATCAATTTTAAATTTCCAATAAATGCAATTCCCGAAATAGGGTATCTAATAAATAGGGATCATGATATGTACCTATCCAGGTACGACGATCAGAGAGATCACGTACTTTTAGAGTGTCTGACACATAACAGATGCTTAACAAATAAAGGCTAATATAACATACATAAAATTGCCACAGCAAAGCAATAGTGTACTTATTAAGAACTTAGGCTCTAAAGTAAAGCAATCTGGCTTTGAAAATCATTTGCAATTGCTCTTATCAAGACAAAATAAGGTAATATTTGAACATTGTTTAGCAGAGTACCACTCCGCTAATGAATTTAAAATAAATGTAGTTTTCTGTACTCAATTCTCATTATCATAAAGTCTTTGTATGTAATCATTCAATAAAAATTACAGAGACAATAAAAATAAAATTCCTTATATAATTATTAATTGCCTGTTGCTAGCATATGTGTTCAACAAGTCGTTTACCTCTATATAATCACAACTAGAAAATTATTTAATACATTTTGGGTTTATCCAAAACGAGGTCAGTGTCTACCTTCTTATGCTGTTGGAATTGACTTCAAATGTTATGATTTTCTACCAAGTTGAAATAATGTAAGAATATGAAATAAAAATGTATTCAATCCCATTATGTACCAAGTTCACTCTTCTAGATGCTAAGGAGCAGGTGATGAGTAAAAACATACAGTGTGGCTGGGCTCAAAGGCTCATGCCTGTAATCCCAGCATTTTGGGAGCCAAAGTGGGTGGATCACTCGAGGTTAGGAGTTCCAGATCAGCCTCACCAACATGATGAAACTCCATCTCTACAAAAAATAAAAAAATTTTATCTGTGCATGGTGGTGGGCGCCTGTAATCTCAGCTACTTGGGAGACTGAGGCAGGAGAATTGTTTGAACCCGGGAGGTGGAGGTTGCAGTGAGCCAAAATCATGCCACTGCACTCCAGCCTGGGTGACAGAGCAAGACACTGTCTCAAAACAAAACAAAACAAAACAACAAAACATACAGTGTGGATCCTGGTAGACCTCATTATTTAGTGAAGAGATAAGACATTATTAATCAAATTATTACAAGGTATAAATACAGCTGCTTGAGTGCTATAAAGATATGATGCCACAAGAAATTTTTATAGCAAAAAATCATGTTGTCACTGAGGTCAGGAAAAGCTTTTTCTGAGGACAGGCTAACTGAGAGATTCAGTGAAGAGGAGTTAGCTATGCAAAGGGAGGTAGAAAGGCTACTCCAAGCAGAGGGGTATCAGAGACAATGGGCCAGCTGTAGAGAAAGCTATTCACATTTTAGAAACTGAAACCTACTGTGACTGGAATTCAGAGAGCAAAACCAAAGAGTTATTGAGAAGGGTCAGGCCTTTTTATTCATGCTTTCGATCTTTACGAGCAATGGAAAGTTATTAAAGAATTCTGAGTAGTAGAATCACCTGATCATAATTACATTTTGAAACAGCCCACTCTGGCTATGGTATGGAGAACATCTTCTCGTGGAGCAAGAATGGATGTAGGAATGCCAGTTAAGAGAGCATGATAGAAGTCCAAGTCAGGGTAGGACAGTAGAGATGAAGAGGAGAGATTTAGGAGATATTGTATTTTATTAAACATTATAATTTTGATCTAATTTGAAGAATTACTGTCAGGAAATGCATATGTGTCAGCTCACACCAACTTTTACTTGTAAAATTGATGGCAAGGTGGGCGGATCACCTGAGGTCAGGGGTTCAAAACCAGCCTGGCCAACATGGTGAAACCCCATCTTTACTAAAACACAAAAATTAGCCGGGCATGGTGACACATGTGCCAGTAATCCCAGGTACTCCGGAGGCTGAGGCAGGAGAATCGCTTGAACCTGGGAGGCGGAGGTTGCAGTGAGCTGAGTTTGTGACACTGCATTCCAGCCTGGGTGACAGAGCAAGACTCTGTCTCAAAAAAAAAAAAAAAAACAAAAAAAAAACAATTTATACTGTGTTCTTTGTACGTGCCATTGAACATGATAATGTGGTAATTAAGAGCAGTGAGCATTAAGTAATATGTAAGCCAAAGGGACATGCTTACTTCCCCACTACATGATTAAGGTTTTCTCCAGAAGCCCAGAAATATTAAGCTGTTCTTATATTGATCCATTCTTACTACAATTCATGATTAAATTTTTCCCACAGTGTGGGTGGATTATTTTCTGTTATAATATTAAAATAACAACATACATTCCTCACTTTGAGGAAAAATTATACTGTATGATGTGAAATTAAAAGATACATTTGTTTTTAGAATCCTGAAGTATATAATTAAGCAGAAAATATTTTATTTTGATATACCAATTGATTACATACAGTTATTTTGTGGCTTAAGATATAATTTTTCAAGCATCGAGTACATACCAGAATTTATTTTCTTCATCGACTTTCAGCAAAAGAAATTTAAACGACAAAGCAAATGGATAATGAATCCAATAGAGAAACATTGAAAACTTTAACAAAGGAAAATACCTTGGCTTACTTTCTCGTTACCTTTCTTATTTGCATCAATTGTCTCAAAACAAAACCAATCTAAAATCATACTAAATCAGATGTAACAATTCATGTGAAGGGAATGTACAGTCTGTATTTCAGAGATTATAATGCTAAACAAATTATCCATTTCAAGTAATTTTTGTACTTTTTAAAAGTGTGAATCTTTTTGCAGTAATTTTTTCAAAACTGATTGAACGTCCTTTCCCCAAGTAAGTGAGCTATTAAATATTTAAGGCATAGTTAATGTGTCTGGTCCTTTGTGAAGATTTCAGGATCTCACACTAATAAAACAAATTGTTCCTTTCTCCGTGCCATTGCTCAATCTGAGACTTAGCTCTATTCTATTACTTAATACTGTCTGCAATGACTGGTCCCCATGTTTTTTTTTTTTTTTTCCATCTTACAATGTCTGGTGTCTAGCACAAAGACTAACATATATTATGTAATCAATAAATAGTTATTGCATGAATGGCGATGGTCCATCACTTATATTCTCCAAAATCATTTCAATAATCCATGGTCCTTCAATTCTATAAATGCACTATGCAAGTAAACTTCTTTTGGACATTTTAACACAAACAAAAATATGTATTGGCCCTTATAACTTACACATGGAAATATTCACACAAGGCAAATAGTAATCATTTCAATAAAAAGTGATTGAGGAATCAAAATCATATATATATATATATATATATGTGAAAGTTTTTGAAAAATAATCTTTTGCTTTGCAAAGACAAGTTGCTATTTGCTAGTTATTTAGATAACTGATAGCATAGTCAGAACTGCATCTAGTCTGCCTAAATTCAGAAAACATTCTCTTCTGCCTCCCTATAGTATTTATTGTGCCAGCATTTTCCAAATTTCTGTCACCTGTGTACAATCAGCACCATTTATTTATGTAATGTCTTTCTTAAACTCAACTGACTTTTAAACTTAAAGAATGTATTTATCAACTTTATATTACTATAATAAATGGAAGCAATATGTATTAATATTTGATATTCATTCTCCCATCTCTGCTTTTGTCCCCCTATTTCACCTTTTTTATCGTATTTGGGGTTCGTAAAATGTTTTTATTTTGTTATTTCATTTTTCTCCTCTACTAGCTTGTGTTATCTATTTTATTATAGTGGTTATCCTAGATATTGAAACATGAATGTTTGTTTACTAAAGTCAAATGGAATTAGTACTTTAGCTTCCTGAACAATGAATGAAACATAATACTTAACTCAATACTTTATACCATTACTGTTGTCATTTATTTTATTGCTGCATATGTTATAGGCTGTACATCATTTCTCTTTAACAATCAATATTCCTTTATAAACACCTATATATTTTCCCTTTCTAGTACTTTTCTATCTTTCCTAAAGTTCCATGCTTCTTGGAATTATTTTCCTTCAATTTCAATAATTTTTAAAATATATCTTGGGTGTGCTGCTGATGAATTCTTTCAGGGTTGTTTTTTAGAGTACATTTTCCTGGAGGGTAAATCGTGGGTTGTTTAAAAACAAAAAACAAAAAACAAAAAAAACAACAAAAAAAAACAACCTGGTTGAGATAGATTTGCAGTTGAATTCTACCCCAGTTGTACAAAGAATAGCTCATACCAATTCAACTGAAACTATTCCAAAAAATTGAGGAGGACGGATTCCTTTCTGACTCAATCTATGAAGCCAGCATCACCCTGATACCAAAATCTGGCAAAGACACAACAAAAATAGGAAACTAGAGACCGATATCCCTCAAGAAAATACTAACAAACTAAATTTAACAGCATATCAAAAAGTTAATTCACCATGATGAAGCAGGTTTCATTCCTGAGATGCAAGGTTGGTTCAACATACACATATCGATAAATGTGATTCATCACATAAACAGAATTAAAAATGAAAACCATATAATCATCTCAATAGATGCAGAAAAAAGCTTTCAATAAAATCCAACATCCCTTCAGGATAAAAACCTAAGAAACTAGGCATCGAAGGAACATGCCACAAAATAATGAGTTATCTATGACAAACACAGAGGCAACATCATACTGAACGGGCAAAAACTGGAAGCATCCCCATTGAGAACTAAAACAAAACAAGGTTGCTCACTCTAACCACTCCTATTCAACATAGAACTAGAGGTCCTAGTCAGAGTAATCAGGCAAGAGAAAAAATAAAAGGTAATAAAATAGGCAAAGAAGAACTCAAACTATCTCTCTTCATGGAAAGTATGATCATATACCTAGAAACCACTAAAGATTCTAAAGATTCTGCCAAAAGGCTTTTGGAACTAAAAAGTGACTTTAGTACAGTTTCAGAATACGAAGTCAACATATAAAAAATAGTAGCATTTCTATACACCACTAAAAGGTTCAAGCTGAGAGCCAAATCAAGAGTGCAATCCCATTTAAAATAGCCATAAAAATAATTTTTTAAACCAAAAAGGTAAACTATCTGTAAGTGGAGAACTACAAAATGCTACTAAAATAAATCATAGATGAAACAAGCAAATGGGAAAACACACTATGCTCTATACATTGGAAGAATCCATATCATTAAAGTGGTCATACTGCCCAAAGCAATCTACAGATTCAGTGCTATTCCTATCGAACTATCAGTGTCATTTTTCATAGACCTAGAAAAAAACTACTCTAAAATTCACCTGGAACCAAAAAAGAGTCCAAATAGCCAAAGCAAGCCTAAGAAAAAAGAAAAAAAAACAAACAAAAAACAAAAAAACAGAGCCACAGCCGTTACACTACCTGACTTCAAAGTATACTATAAAGCCACAACTACTAAAACAGCTTGGTACTTGTACAAAAAACAGACTTATAGACCAATGGAACAGAACAGAGAACCCAGAAATAAAGCAGCGCATCTTCAGCCATCTGATCTTCAACAAAGTCTACAGAAATAAGCAATGGAGAAAGGACTCCCTATTCAATAATGATACTTGTATAACTAGGTAGCCATATGCAGAAGAATAAAACTGTACCCCTACCTTTTACCATATACAAAACCTAACTGAAAATGGATTAAAGATTTAAATGCAAGACTTCAAACTAGGATTCTTAAATCCTAGAAGAAAACATAGAAAACACCATTCTGGACATCAACCTTGGGAAAGAGTTTATGACTTAAGTCCTCAAAAGCAATTTTACAACAAACAAAAGTTGACAAGTAGGACCCAATTAAACTAAAGAGATTCTGCACGGCCAAAAAAAACTATTAACAAGAAAGCAGACAACCTAGAAAATAGGAAAACATATTTTCAAACTACGCACCCGACAACTATCTAATATCCTGAATTTTAAGGCGCTTAAATCAAGCAAAAATATGAAAAATGCCATCAAAATGGACAAAAGATATGAGCAGACCGTTCTCAAAAGACATACCAGTGTCCAACAAATATATGAAAAAAAAAATGTCCATCATCACTAATTGTCAAAGAAATCCAAGTCAAAACCACAATGAGATACCATTTCACACCAGTCAGAATGGCTATCATTAAAAAGTCAAAAAGTAACAGATGCTAATGAAGCTGCAGAGAAAAGGGAAACTTATACACTTAGTGGGAATGTAAATTAGTTTGGTCACTATGGAAAGCAGTTTGGCAATTTCTGAAATAACGAAAAGCAGAACTACCATTTGACCCAGCAATCCTATTAGTGGGTATATAACTAAAAGAAAACATATCTTTCTACCAAAAATACAAATGCACTTGCATGTTCATCACAACACTATGCACAATATCAACAACATGGAACCAACCTAGGTGCCCATCCATGGTGGATTGGATAAATAAAATGTAGTACATATTGCCATGGAATACTGTGTAGCCATGATAAAGAATGAAATCATGTCCTTTGCAGCAACATGGATGCAGCTGGAGGCCATTATCCTAAGCAAAACAATCCAGGAATAGAGAACAAAATACGGCATGTAATCACTTATAAATGGGAACTAAACATTGGGTACTCATGGACATAAAGATGTAACAATGGACACTGGGGACTATCAGAGGGGAGAAGTGTGGGGGCAAAGGTTTAAAAACTATCGGGTACTATGTTCAATACTTGAGTGATGGAATCATTCATACCCCAAACCCCAGCATCACATAATATACCCAGGTAATGAACCTGCACATATACCCCCTGAAAGTAAAATAAAGTTGATAAATAAATTTCTAGTTTTTATTTTAGCACTTAAAGATATCATTTTCTCTTGTCTTTCACAGTCACTATTGGAAAATTAACTTTATGTTTTATTGTTTCTCTTTTGAAAATAACATGATTAGTCTTAAATTTTTTTCCTTTTCTCTGATATTTAATAATTTGACTGTAGTCATCTTTGGTGTGATCATTTCTTATTTTTCCTGCTTGGGTGCCGTTAGACTTTTGAATTTGTAATTTGATGCCATTTATTACTTTTGGAATATTTTTGATTGCCTTTGCCCTCCATTTTTTGCATTCCAATTGCACATATATTTGAATTTCTCACTGTAGCTCATATACTGATATTTTCTTTTTCTTTAATTATTATTTTCTTTCGGAGCTTCCTTTAGATGTATTCGACTATCTCTAATTGTATTTATAGTATCTTCTCTATGTCCCTTCTCTTGTGAAACCCATCCAATAAGGACTTAATAGTATATATTGTATTTTGCAGCTCTAGAATATCAACTTGTTCCATGTATTTCAACTCTTTAGTGAAACTCTCCATATATTCCTAAATAGTGCATGTATACTTCTGCCCTTTGATATATTAATAATAGTAATTTTAAAGTCTATAGATACAGACTAAATCCATTATTAGATTGTTAGTCTGCTTATATGTTTCTTTTGATTATTAGTCACATTTTCTTGTTTATTCACATTTTCAATAATTTTTTATTGTATGTGCATATCATGTATTAAGGAAACATAAAGGATCTGGTTGAGTTTATCGTCTATCTAGAGTTCCTGTTTAATTCTGTAAGGTGGGTAGGGTACATGTAAGGGGTGTTAATAACTTCTACTCAATCATGGATTATAGTGAGCAATTGACTGGTTTGGTGCTTTAGTAAGAATTCATTCATTTCTGATTCATTCATGTTATTCAGGCATGTTCCAAGCTTCCTCTTGGGAGACTGGTAGGTTTATACCTCCTGATCTCTAAATAACTATGAAAATTCAGCCAGCCTTTGTAGGTCTTGGGTTTTTCTGTTTGCCCTTCCATTCCATGCTATTTCCAAACTTGGTAGATGTCATGAGAAGATGACAAACTATGTGTTTGAGGCAGGCCTGTTCCTCAAGCAGGATTTTATCTCCTTAATTCTGTGAAGGTATGGGAAGAGGTCAGACTTCACCAAGAGAAGAGGTCAGATTTCTCTAAAAAGCTCCCAGTCCTTCAGCATGACCCCCAGAGTTGGCAAATAGGTGATGGGGAAAACAGGATTCTGGGCTCCTTGAGTTTCTTAAATATTGTGCAAGTTCTACACAGAAATTTTGTTAATTTTACTTTCTCCTTTGTGTGAGCAAAGCCTGACCCTTAATTCACACTGAGAACTGGAAATTATTTCTGGGGAATAAAACAACAGGCATCAATTTTGCACATTGGAAAAGCTTATCCCTCTTAGAACTTGTTTATTTAATCCTCTCTGTTTTCACAGCTCTATTAAACACAGTTCACTTAAGACTCTAGGAGTTACACTTCTGTGTATCTGCTGATTTGTTTTTTGTTTTGTAATTTGAGATACTTCATGAATAGCTTAAAAATTGATGGTTTATATCTTAAATATCCATCGATTTTTAAGCTATTCATGAGAAAACCAAGAGTTACAGTGCAAACTCATTAAGGCTATTCTGTCTCGGGCAGAGAAAGACCATGTGGAGAGAAGATACGGGGAGGGAGGAACGCCTCTTTTAACAGGGGTTCCTTACATCCACTTCAAACAAACAGACTTGTTTCAAATGGTTTTACATCATCAGCTTATAGCCAATGAGACTCTAAATACAGGATTGTATAAATTGAAAACCATGCTTGATGATCAAACACTTGATTTACAGTAGCTGAAAAACAGACAACAATTTTTCTGCTTAAAAGAAAAATATGATAGAGGTTAAAGGGAAAGATGGAGGAAAGTAGGGTATAATGTTTTTATTTTTATAAAAAGTCAATAAAAATGCACATTTTAAAAATTCTGAGTAATAAATTCCTATGTGATCATAGGCAGCAAACTAGTAAAGGAAACAGCAACAAAGAGAGAGACAGAAAATGAGAAAAAAGTTTAATAATACTACCTACATACAACATATCACAGGATTTTATCTGTTATTATAGAAAATCACGTTCTTGTGACTGAAATAACACAGCTGTTCTATTTTACTAACTCAGGAAGATGATGGATACAGACTAACAACTATGGATAGATAGTAATAGCTATATATTATAACAACTGGAGGCTGAGTACACTGATTGTAAATTTAACAATTCACAATACCTGAAATTATACATATCATGCCTACATAATATGTATAATTTACCAGGAAACAGATTCACAGAAGAGAATGCGCACTGAAACAAAGCAGCAAAGTGAAAAATAAAACTTTGCTTGTTTTATTCTGGTATTCCTTTCCATTGATTTATGGCCTCTTTTAACCTCTTAGTGAGGAGAGATTACTGACTCATGTTAGAGCTATAATGCCTACCTGTATTTTACTTGAAGATTACATGCATATTTGTATTTGTAGAGTGAGCTACATGTAGTATTTTCCAGAGTATGCAAATTGCCTTAGCTATTGTGTATGAACATGTGCTTAAAAAACAGTCTTAAATTGTAAAGAACCTCTTCGGAGAACCCAAAGAATCAACGCAGTCATTTTCCCAGTCTATACATACAGTACCTCTGATAATTATTACCATCACTATTGTTTAGTTATGGTAGTATTTGATAAAATTGTACAGATCAATTCTCTTTAAGTGTGTTACTTGCTACACATGCACATAGTATAGTCCTAAAATTATATGTCCCTGCTGTTCGATACTGCTTGTTTTTTTTTTTTTTTAAGATCTTTATTCAGAGTGCCTTTGAAACACTTTAGGTTTTCAGATTTCCAGGCTATATAATAAGAGAAAAGTATTCACTTGGGAGGTCAGGCAACCCAATCACATAGGCAGTCTGCCAGTTTGAAGATAGTTTGATAACATCAATCTCAATGCTACTGGTGTTCACTTGATAAAGAATATTAATCTCTTTTCACCTTAATGTGATGAGTCTTTATCAGTAGCATTTATGTTTCTTTTATAGCATTATAAGGCATCTCCTATGAACAATTCATCTTTTTGTTCCACAGAACAAGGCAGAAATTATAACTACAGAGTGAACCAAAACTTTAATATTAGATTTTAATATCTTAGTCTTCAAATATTAAACCCATGTCATATTTGTGCTTTTAAGGTACTATTTGATATTATTAAATTTATTCTTCAATGTCAGAGTTTCATAAAAAGTATTGAGTCTATAGGCTCAATTTTATTTCATGCTCCCTGGTTTTAAGGTGGATATGAATTATTAGAATTATAACTAGCTACTTAAGAACTTTTTGATAAAGGATTTCAGTCATTCAACAATTGTTTCAACTTCATTTTTTTATGTAATATATGCAGAAATATTATCGTAAGGGTTAAACAGGGGCTAATGAAGACATTACAAAAAGTGTAGATTACAGGGCCAAGGTAAGCCAGACCTCAAAAAGTGGAAAGATTGAGGAATAAAGACAGAATAGAACAGACAACCTAAGTTAAAAGTTACATTGTTTCTTTTTTTTTATCTTTGTAAGATGTATTTTATTTAACTTTTTTTATTTTTTATTTTTATTTTTATTTTATTTTATTTATTATTATTATTATACTTTAAGTTCTAGGGTACATGTGCATAACGTGCAGGTTTGTTACATATGTATACTTGTGCCATATTGCATTGTTTCTTTAATGGAACATAGTAATCTCAGTACCCTCACTGTAATTGGCTCCTACCTTCTAGAAGCCACTGGTCCACAATGTGATTTAGAGATGCTACTAAAAAGTGGGAAACACTTTCTTATATACCATTGGAAGCAGCCTTAATACAATTTAGCAAGGAAAAAAACAAAAAAACTACGATCTTGAAGATTGTGGTCAAAAAGAATGTTGAACCCACAGTGCTTTCAGATTCTTTTCAGGATGTTTCAATACAAATTTCGTAAAGTTGAAATGCAGAACCATGTTTAAAAAACCCTAAGCAACAAAAAAAGAGTAGACATCTACACTAAGTGTAAGAGACGAGGAAAGAGATATCTTATATATGACACATGCATTATTTTCGACACTAAAAATATGTTTTATACTAGTGCTTCTCACACTATGCTGAAAAGCAATTTTTCAAAAATATTTCTATTCACTATAGACCAGTATGTGGTCTTAAAACCTCATAACCAGTTTTAGAACCACTGCTCATAAATATGCAGTATACAGCACATGACCCATAACCCTTTCAATAAGGTAAGTCCACTAATGATGAGTCTGAATGGCAGAGCAATGTCAAATTGAGAAGTGACACTGTGCTAGCAGCCCTCGCTTGCTCTCAGTACCTCCTCACCCTGGGCATCCACTCTGGCTGCACTTGAGGAGCCCTTCAGTCCACAGCTGCACTGTGGGAGCCCCTCTCTGGGCTGATCGAGGTCGGAGCCGGCTCCCTTTGCTTGAGGGGAGGTGTGGAGGGAGAGGCGCAGGTGGGAACCAGGGCTGCTTGCCCTGCTGGAGGCCCAGTACGAGTTCGGGGTGAGCGCAGGCTCAGCCAGCCCCGCACTGGGAGCGGCGGGCCAGCACCACCAGTCCATGGCAGTGAGGGGCTTAGCACCTGGGCTAGCAGCTGTGCAGGGTGCGCTGGGTCATCCAGCACTGCCGGCGGGCTGGCCCGTGCCTTGCTCGAATTCCCGTGAGGCCTCAACCGCCTCTCTGCCAGGCAGGGATGGGGACCTGCAGCCTGCCATGCCCAAGCCTGCCACCTCCCACCCGGGGAGAGTCTCCCTGCCAGAGCCTCCCGGACGGGCACTGCCCCTGCTGTGGGGTGCCCGGTCCCATCGACCACCCAAGGGCTGAGGAGTGCAGGCACAGGGCACTGGACTGGTGGGCAGCTCTGCCCGCCACCCTGGTGCGGGATCCACTAGGCAAAGCCAGCTGGGCTCCTGAGTCAGGTGGGGACTTGGAGAACTTTTATGTCTAGCAGGAGGATTGTATATGTACTAATCAGCACTCTGTGTCTAGCTGGGGGTTCGTGGATGCACCAGTCAGCACTCTGTATCTAGCTAATCTGGTGGGGACTTGGAGAACCTTTATTCTAGCTAAAGGATTGTAAATACACCAATCAGCACTCTGTGTCTAGCTCACGGTTTATAAACACACCAATCAGCACTCTGTGTCTACCTCAAGGTTTGTAAATGCACCAATCAGTGCTCTGTTTCTAGTTAATGTGGTGAGCACTTGGAGAACTTTTGTGTCTAGCTAAAGGATTGTAAATGCACCAATCAGCACTCTGTCAAAACGGACCAATCAGCTCTCTGTAAAATGGACCAATCAGCTCTCTGTAAACTGGACCAATCAGCAGGATGTGGGTGGGGTCAGATAAGTGAATAAAAACAGGCTGCCCAAGCCCGCAGTGGCAACCCACTTGGTTTGCCTCAGGTGCTGTGGAAGTTTCGGTCTTTGGTTGTTTGCAATAAATCTTGCTGCTGTTCACTCTTTGGGTCCTCACTGCCTTCATGAGCTGTAACACTCACCGTGAAGGTTTGCAGCTTCACTTCTGAAGCCAGCAAGACCACAAATCCACCAGAAGGAAGAAACTCTAAACATGTCTGAACATTAGAAGGAACAAACCCTGGACACACCATCTTTAAGAACTGTAACACTCACCAGGAGGGTCTGCGGCTTCATTCTTGAAGTCAGTGAGACCAAGAACCCCCTAATTCCAGACACAAAATCACTATAAAAGTTTCTAAACTTACTCCCAGTTTCTGTACATCTCCCTGTGGAGCAGTTAAAATTTTAGGGCCACGACACTGTTTTGGGAAACATCTTTTCATACTGGAAAGAGGATTCATTTGGTATCAGGACTCACCGTGGTTTACTGTTTTATAGTTATGGTGGCACATAACATGGTGCTACTAGAGAAAAATTGGACACCATGGCTTCTGCCTCTATTGTACTTGTTTTGAAACTTTTATTTCCTCTTTAGTCTTTCCTTGGCCAGGGTTTAAAGTATCGAACATCGATCTGGGTATTAAAGTAATATTTTGAATCCTACATAAAGGAAAGCTGATGTAGAGATAAGATTTAGAGATTTCTTTTCCGTGGTAAGTTAGTTTCTGCTGCAGGGAAAACATAAGTGGTGGAAAGGAAATATGCCCTTGTTGGAGTTGTGAACTTAGCCAAGGGCTGGAGAATTAAGGAGCTGAGAAAGATAAAGGTGCAGGTTATTCTGCTTCTCACTACCACTGGGATGGCATGCTTAGGTAAGTGCAAGGAGAAGCATGTGGGGACAATAGGCTTGAGCTCGGCAAAAGGATTTACAAAAGCAAAATTTATTCTCGTGAGGTTCCTTCTGATTGAGTTTACATTCAAAGATTGTGAACTTTGGATAACTGGCATCTTAATTAAATTGAAATAAAGAGGAGTATCTCTGTTCTTACCTGCTTTATCAGTACATGACCCAAATTGTTCACAGCTGGAAAAGGAAACATGGGGGCTTTTAAAATTATTGTTATGAAATGTTGTCACTTTAGAGGAAATAACTGATTCTGAAGTGTGTGGGGATGGGGCCGTTGGAGTTATATGGGCTTCATTTTGCTTTGCTTGTTTAAGAATTTATGGTTAAAAATAGAATCATATTTAATTATACTGTTCAAAGAACTTGGTATGTTCTAAGGGCAAGCTAGTTTTAATCGACTTGTTTTTAATTTCTTGATGCTACATAGAATTATAGCTGAGAATACAGTGATTAAATCATACCTGAACTAAACCATTTGCCAGATTTTATGAATATGAATTAAAACAGCACAATTATGATTAAAAATTAAAAGCAAGAGTTACTATGAGAAATCCCTCCACAGATAAATGAAAGTTGATCACGCAACTAAGCCAGCTCACTACTGGAAGAAAACCCATATTCCTGAAGAAGACGTAATTGGTATAAAAGAAAACTATTTTTGTTTTGCAATCACTTAAGGAGAAATAATCTCACTTAAGGAGAAAATATTTCAGAAAAATAGAGGAAGAAAGAATACCTCTTTATTTATTTAATGAAGACAGCAGGACCTTTATACTAAACCCAAACTAAAATACTAATAGAAAAGAGAGCTAGAGACCAATTGCCCTCATGAGCATGAAAACAAAAAATCCTTCACAGAATATTAACAAGTTGCATTTAGCAAATTCAAACAGATAAAAAGGGAAAGATATCATGACCTACTGAAGTTTATCATAAGAATACAATATTGATGCAACATTTGATAACCAATCAATTGTCTATATAAACAAAGAGGAACTCCACCTGATAATCTCAACAGATACATAAATGGCATTTGACAAATTCGACACACATTTATGATTAGAAAAATAGCTGTGAGGAAGAGAACTGAACTTAATAAAGGGCAACTCTGAGACACCTACTGCTAACACAGTTAATGAATGCTAAAAACCTGAATGCTTCTCCTTAAAATTAAGAACAAAGCAAAGATGTCCATTCTTATCACTTCTATTTATCACTTTACTGGAGAGCCTAGTCAGTTCATTAAGGCAAGAAAGGAAATAGTAAAACCCATACACATTGGAAAGGAAGTAATGAAACTGTATTTGTGAATAACAAGGGAATATACATAGAAACTCCTAAGCAATCTGCAACAATGTTATGAAAATTAGTGATCTGGCAAAGTTGCAGAATACAAGATCAATATTACAAAATAAATTTAATCTCTCATTATGAGAAACAAAAAACTGAAAAATGAAATTTTAAAGATATAAATTATAACAGCATCCAAAACTACAAAATACTTTGAGATAAATTTAACAAACGTGCAGTAACCGTACAATGTAAATCACACAAAAAAGCACAGAGAGAAATTGAAGAAAACCTAAATAAATGGAGACATATTACATATTCTTTGATTAGAACATTCACCATTTTTAAGGTGACAATGTAACCCTCAATTGATCAACAGGTTTAATGCATTGTCAATCACAATCCCAGCAGGTTTTTTTGGTAGACCTTCCAAAAATGTATATGGGAATTCAAGATATTTGGAATGGCTAAAATATAATCTTGAAAAAAAGATAACAAAATTGGAGAAATACACTCTGGTTTTCAAGGCTTATTATCAAGTTATAGAAATTATGATTATGTGATATGAGCATCATCACAAAGATTAGTAAACAGGGGAGTTCAGAAATTGACTCATCCATATAAGGTCAGCTGACTCTTAACAGAAGTGCCAAGATAATTTCATGAGGGAGATGCTAGTATTTCAACCAACGATTCTGGAACAGCTGTATGTTCATATAAGCAAAAGTAAATCTTATTTCCTACCTTTACGATGTGCACAAAAATTAACTATAATGGATCACAAGTCTCAATATAAAAGCTGAAATTACAAAGATTCTAAAGCTCACCATAGAATAAAACCTTCACAACCGTAGAGTAGGGATATACTTCTTAGACAAGACCCAAAATGCCCTATATAGTAAAGAAATGTGTGTGTGTGTGTGTGTGTGTGTGTGTGTTTGACTTCATCATAAATTAATATATATATTTGACATCATCATAAATTAAGCATCATACAAAAATATTTATACAAGCTTTATGAAACATAGTGAAAAATAATATGGAAACATTCCAGGTATATTTTAGCAGAGGACAGATAACCTGTGGTATAATTTATACAATGGTATACTACTACTCATCAAGAGAAAGGCACAAATTACTAATACATTCAACCACATTATGCTGAGCTGAAGCAGCTAGAGCCAAAGAATCCTTACTGTATTACCTCATTCATATAAAATTCAAGAACAGGCAATTTAAAAAATTGTGTGTACCTAGTAGGTGTGTATATTTATGGGGTACATGGTATATTTTAACACAGGCATGCAATGCACAATAATCACATAAGAGTAAATGGGGTATCCTTCACCTTAAGAATGTATGCTTTCTTTGTGTCACAGACAATCCAATCATACTTTTAATTATTTTAAAATGTACAATACATTATTGACTGCAGTCACCTCATTGTGCCATCAAATACTACATCTTTTTCATTCTACCTAACTATATTTTTGTATTCATTAACCATTCCCACTCCTGCACCAGTACCCTTCCCAGTCTCTGGTAACCATCATTCTACTCTTATCTCCATGAGTACAATTGTTTTAATTTTTAGCTCCCACAAATAAGTGAGAACATGTAAACCTAATCTTTCTGTGCCTGGCTTATTTCATTTACCATAATGACCTCTACTTCCATCCATGGTAATTGCAAATGACAGGATATCATTCTTTTTCATGGCTGAGTAATACTCCACTGTGTATATGTACCACATTTTCTTTATCCATTCAAATGTTGATAGGACACTTAGGTTGCTTCCAAATCTTAGCTATTGTGAATACCACAACAAACATGGGAATACAGATATCTCTTTGAAATACTGATTTTCTTTCTTTTGGGTAAATACATAGCAGTGGGATTGCTGGATCATATGGTGGCTCTATTTCTAGATTTTTGAGGAACCTCCATACTGTTCTCCATAGTGATTGTACTAATTTGCAATCCCACCCACAGTATACGAGGATTCCCTTTTTCCACATTCTCACCAGCATTTGTTATTGTCTGTCTTTTGGTTAAAAGCCCTTTTAACTGGGGTCTGATGATATTGCATTATAGTTTTGACTTGCATTTCCCTGATGATCGATGACATTGAACACTTTTTCATATACCTGTTTGCCATTTATCTTCTTTTAAGAGATGTCTATTCAGATTTTTTTCCCATTTTTTAATCAGATTATTAGATTGTTTCCTATAGTGTTGTTTGTGTCCCTTGTATATTCTGGCTATTAATCCCTTGTCAGATGGGTAGTTTGCAAATATTTTCTCCCATTTCGTGGATTATCTCTTCACTTTGCTGATTGTTTCCTTTGCTATGCAGAAACTTTTTAAATTGATCTGATCCTATTTGTCCATTTTTGCATTGGTTGCCAAGAACAGACAAAACTAATCTATAGTAATTGCAAGTTGATCAGTGATTAGTTTTATAACCTAGGGTTTGGGATTGTTTGAAATTCCCCAAAATGTATAGATCATCTCTTTTATATATTTATACTCCCTTCATATTTTTATGTATTAGATCTTATCTTTCCAAATGTGGAGCTAGGAGTTGATAATCACCTGTTGCTATATGCTAAATGATTCTCGTTTTTTCATCTTTTTCCCCTTACCGCCCTGTAGTTTTAGTTTTGAAAATTTCATCATTAGACTCTCTATTTCATTAACATGTTGTATATTTCTCAGATACAAATACTTCTCAAATAGAAATCTATAAAGTCACTATCAGACATAAGTGTCACAATAGAGATAAGCTTTTCTTCTTTTCATCTAAACATGTGAGAGTGAGGTCTTATCTGCAAGAAACAGGAACCCATTTTGATGACATTCAATGTTTAAATAATATTTATGAAGTTTCTCTTCCTCCTATATACCCTGTACCATGACAGGTTTAAGAATATAGGGACGTTAAAAAAGAAAAAAAAAAAAAGAAAGGATATTGTCCTTGCTGATATGAAGCTTATAACCTTGTGGAAGAGGAGATAGATATCAAATGCAGTATCACATAAAAGAAAGATTCATAAACTCTGAAATGTCCCCTGAAGAAGAAGAACCAGCTGCTCTGAGACAGAGCAGGTAGGCGGTGGGGGAACTAATATAAACTATAGAGCCAGGGAAAGTTTCTTGGAAGAAGGTACCGTTAGCAGAGATGTAAAGCATGGACAGGAGTTGTTGAGGAGAGGTGATGTGTGCCAAAGGCACTCCAAACAGCAAGAACAGAAAGTTGAAAGCCCTAGGGCTGGACAGGGCAGTCCTCATATTCAAAGAAAGAAACAGGTCAGAATGGTGGGCAGTGTAGCGAAGGAAGGAAAGAGAGGCATGAAATGAGACTGGAGAGGCAGCCCAGGTCTTCCAGATCATGTTAAATACATTGAATTTTAATTCTAAGAAGTGTCATAAGGTGCCCTTATTTACAAAGAATGTCTCCTGGAAACTCCAGTAGGCAACTGAATTAGTATAGGAATTGACGAGAGAGCTTAGTAGATGGTTAGTAATGGGAAAAATACTAAAAAGAAAAAAAAATAGCCTCTCTACATGGAGAAAAATCCAATATTTAGGAAGAGGTTGGATTCTGAAAAGGTGTTCATAATTTCATGAGTGCAAAAATTCAAAATGACTATGAGAAATGTAAACCTGTAGCCATCAGATGCATTTCTACCAAATAGGCTTGGGAAATGGTCCATTAAAGCTGTTTCAACAGCTATAGTAATTCAAACATTCTTTTGGGCTTTTTATTTTTTATTTTTATTTATTTTTTTGCGGTTTTGTCATTATTTTTAATTATACTTTATATTCTAGGGTACATGTGCACAACGTGCAGGTTCGTTACATACGTATACAATTTTCATCTAATTTGAAAAACTTTTAAGCAAATGCCTGCTTCCTTTGATGGTCTCTGCCTGGTTCTACTTCTTCAATAACTGAGTTCCCTGTAAAATGTTTCCTTGCCATTTAGCCTATTCTACATGTGATAAAAATTTTCTCAGCAGGAATCTGTCTCACTTGTCCATCTGAGTTAACATTAGGTTGATAGGTGATCAAATTGAAATATGTTTTCAGCCACACCCTTAGCATTTTTCCATTTTATTAATCACTTTTATTGATTCTTGGTGAATATTGCTAATTGCACAGACACAGCACTTGTTACGAGTTGCAGGATTCATTTATGCCTTCTTTAATGTTTGGTTTGTTAAAAATGTATCTTATATGCATATGTAATAATTATATTTTATTTTTAGTTTTCTCTGATTTTTTCTCCTTTTATTTCCAGTATAAATCCTAGAACTCTGCTAAAGTTCTTAATTTTTTGGCCCTCACACCGCTGTTGAATTTAACAGATACGTTGGGTTATAGTATTCATAAACTACCTCAAAAATACTCAAGAACAGGAAGCAAGACATATCTGAGCTGTCCAAGAATAAAATGAGCGTGGCCAAAAACTCTTTCTATTTAATATTAATAAGCAGAATGATTAACTTTTGCTTAGTAGCATATAAAAGTTGAACGTTGAAAACTCTTAAAAGAACTGAAAGAACCAATTACAGTAAAAATGGGTGAGATCCCAATCATACAAGGAACCAGAATATCTAGCAACAAATTTAACAATGAACATAAACATCAAATTACACATTGCATAACTATATTTCAGCTGTTGAAATTTGATGAAATTGTCACACTAATCTGAATACACAAAAGTCCAAACAAATCTCAGAATGATATTTTTGGAGAACAGCAATGTAAATAAGAGAAAATAGCCAGCAACTTTTTAAAGAAACCATGGGAACTGACTTTCTAGTCAAGTATATTTTAAAGCTACACTTTTCTAATGTTTTGTTATTAAAAATCTCAAACATTCAACAAAATTGAACAAATATTTAAACGCATACCCTATACTCACCACCTACATTCTACTATAATTATTTTACTACAATTGCTCTATCATGTATCTATTCATATAACCACACCACTTTCCAAGGGAAAGTTCTCCCTTTATCTGTAGGAGAGTTTTCGTTGTTCCATATCTTTGCCATAATTGGATGTTGTCAGTTATTTTAGTTTTTAACATTTTGGTGGGTGTATGGTAGTATCCCATGGTGCCTTTAATTTTCATATTTCCAAAAACTAGTGATGTGCATTTTTCCATATGCTTATTGGTCACTCCTATATGTTTTTTTGAAGTGACCAGTTGAAGCCTTTGGCCCATATTTTATTGGGTTAACTTTTTTAATTGTGTTGTAGGATTTTGTTTTTTATATACCCTGCATACCAGTCCTTTGTTTTCCTCTAAAGATTTGTTAGTTTTAACTTTTACGTTTAAAAATATGATAGATTTTGAATTTATTTGTATGTGTATGGTGTGAGTTAGAGGTTGAGATTTGGTTTTTGTTCCATTTTATTTTTCTTTCTATTTGGATACTCATTCTTTCACTCATTTCACTCATTCTAGCACCATCTGTTGAAGAGTCTCTTTTCCTATTGGATTGCTTTGTCATTTATGTCAAAAATCAAATGCCCATATTTATGTAGGTGTATTTCTATTGCTTTCATATCTTTCACTCTCGTAGCAGTTTACCACTGTTTGATTATTGTAACTTTATAACCTATCTTGGAGTCAGGCAGTGTATGTCCTCAAACTTTGTTCATTTTTCTCTTTTGAATATTCAAGTTCTTTATATTTCCATGTAAATTTTAGAACCAGATTGTCAATTTTTATGAAAAATAATGCTGAGATTAAGAGGAGGACTGCACTGAATTCAATGATTAGATGAAAGAAAACTGACTTTTTATCAATATTGCATCTTCTAATCCACTAACACAGCAAATTTGTTTATTTAAGTCATCTTTAACTTCCCTCACTAATGTTTGTTTTTTAGGTTACAGAACTTGTACTACATTTAAAATTTATTTCTATATATATTATGTGTTGGGATGCAATTTTATGAAATTCTTAAATTTTCATTTTATAATTGTTTGCTGATAAAAATAAAATTGATTTTAATATATTAACCTTGAACCCTATTTTACTATCACTATTAGTTCAAGTAATTGTTTTGCAGAATCCTTAAATTTTTCTATACAAATCATCCTTCTGTCTGCAAATAAAGACAGCTTTGTTTCTTCCTTTCCAATCTTTTTGCCATTTTTCTTGCCTAATTGCTTATACTTATTTTAAAAAGCTATAATATTGGACTGAAATTTATAGAAAATGAACAGTTCAGAAATAATCAAACATGATTTGGTTACAAATATATATAATTTTTCATATTATAAATAATGAAAATGTTAAATATTTGGGGAAATAATATTTTTAAGACATGTTAGGGTAATAAATAAATAATTGAATACGGAATGTTTTTTCATGTCTCCTACCATACATTCAAATAAATCAATACAGGCTAAATATACAAATGTTTGCTATAAGAAGACTGGAAGCAAATATTCTCATAATTTTTGTGTTGGGAATAGTTTTATAAGCATGATGTAAAGGCAGAAATTAAGAGAATATGGATAGATTTAGTAAAATAAAAATCTGTTCAAGATGAATAATGCTATAATAACATTTAAAATATGATAAACTGGAAAAGTGACTTTGAAACATAAGCCGAAAATACTCTTAATACATAAATAACTCCTACAAACCTTAATAAATATAATTTACTACAGAAGATAAATGTGATGACAACAGTAGATGAACAATCACAAAATAACAAATGCAAATGGCAAGAAATAAGCAAACATTTTGAATTCATCTGTTAAAAATAATATAAATTTTAAAAATGAGATGCCTTTTGACCTTTCAGATTGGCAAGAAAGGGAGAAAAAGAGACGAAGGGAGGGAGAAAAAAAGGAAGACAGAAAAAGAGAGAGGGAAGCAGAGAAAATTATAACATGAACACAAAATTTTTAAAAATAAAATATTTGTTGAGGACAATTTACTAAATCAGTAATTATACTTGAAATAATTTAGAGCAATACTTTTGAAAACACATTACATACAATAATAAAAATGAAGTAACCTGAAACCTGATGTTAAAATGCTGATTAAATAAATTATGCTATATTATTATATTTGAATGTTTTACAACAGTATATAAAGATGATAACTTATTTATTGACATAAGAACTACAATACCTAAGTTCTGAAGTAAGACAGGGCTGGGATCAGAACCCAGCTCCGTCATTTACTCACTGTGTGGCCTTAGACTTCCTCTTTACCCCTCAATTTCCTCATCTGTAAATAGCAGCAATGGGAACCACTTAATATAGTTGTGAGAATTAAATGAAATAATGGGATAAAAAAATTAGTACCTGACACATGTTTATAACAGTTCATTTTTACCATATTTTTACAGAATTTATCGAAATATGTACACATAATTATTTGTTATTAACACCTTTAGGTGAAAATAGAGCTATATGTATTGTACTCAACATGATTTCATGTTTATTAAAATCATATGTATACACACACAAACACACAGGTATTTCTTTAAAGTATTTCTGGGAGAGTATTCAAAAATTGTAAACAGCGGTTCACTGTTGGAAGTGGGAAAGGGGAGACTGGAAGCAACGGGAAGGTGACTTTTTAAACTTACTTCACTCTCAAGAGTCTTTGAAATTTTAAAATGAGTATTGATTTTAAAACAACACACATATACAAACTGTCCACTCTACTTACCTCTGGGTAGAGGATTTTACAAGTGATTTTGTTTTTATATTTTGCATATTTTAATAAAAGTTATTTTACAATATCATGAGACACATCAAAACCTACAGGTAAACCAACTGTTACTTCATTAGCTAAAATTTCAAATTATAAAATATCATGATGAAATTATTCCAATACTAGAGCTGTCTGTGATTTTTTAATGTTTAGAAACCATAGAATTGTCCTTTTTTTCTAGTCCTTCAGTGCCAACCAGACGGTTCTGAGAAAAATTAAACCCAAATCGTTTACATCAATCCAGAACACTTGACACTGAGCTGCAAATTTACATCCCATAATTGTTGAGTGAAAGCAACCCTACAAGAGGCCGATGGCTCTAGAAGCCCAGCTGAAGTGACAGAGCAGATGCTGTAGCCACTTGCAATACCTGTTCTCACCTAGATGTAAGCCTCATGTTCTGTTGTTTTAATTTTAGCACTGTCCTACTGATGTTTTATTTACTTACTTATTGAGTTTTTTTTTTACTTATGTATTGTATCCACACAAATACTTGGTCAAGCCCCATTGTCTGAGATGAAGACAGTGTTTTTAATTTGGTTTACATTGGTATAGCAAATGATACACAATATAATTAGGAAAACATCATATACAATTTATTACATTTAAGAAAAATTTTGTGGCTAATAGCTACTACAATTTTTTAAAAAGACGGAGCATAAACACATTTTAAAGTGTATTCAAGTTAGATTATTTAAATTACATGTGTATAGATTAGACATAATTTAAATTAAACTACACATAAAGTCTAACTATTTGCATATAATTACCTTTAGCTCGGTAGCTCTCCTTTTCTTCTTTAACTGAATATATTTAAGGTATACCACAGGATGTTTTAATATACTTACACATAATGAAATCGTTACTATAGTCAAGCAAAATAACACAAGCATCATTTTGCAGTTACCCTTTTTTTCTGTAAGAGCATCTAAAATCTACCCTCTTAGCAAATTCCCACTATACCAAACACTATTACAGCCATATTATTCATACTGTGTATTAGCTCTCTAGTCTTCTTCATCCCATAAATTCATAATCAGGCAGGCTTATGATTTACATTCTGAGAACTATAATTCTTCAGCTAGAAATTTCTACATCATTTAATTGAAAACACTATAATTATTTCTTCTGATTCCAAGTAACTTCGCTCTCCAAAATTATTCTTCAACTCATGATTACAAAAGAGATTACGATCTCTTAGAGAAGAGGATATATTAAAATAATACCTCGAACAGCATAAAGCACCTAGCAGATACTGGGTAAATGACTTCTGTTAGATTGATGATAAAAGCAATCCCAATCCTCAGGAAGTAATGGCAGTAAATTTGCACAACAGGCTCTAGTTATAAAACAAACATCCTGGGTAGAAGAAAGTAACTAAAAAGAACAGTGGGTGTTCCCAAAGATGCAAAGCACTCTGGTGGTAAAGTTTAAAAATGATTTAGACATATTTAAAAAATGGACAGAGAATATATTTGTTTACTATTGCTGCTGTAACAAATTATCACAAATTTAATGACTTACAACAACAGAAATTCACCACCTTACAATTCTGGCCAGAAATCCTATAATTAAGGTCTCTGCAAGGCTCTGCTCCTTCTGGCAGCTTTATAGGAGATTTTGTTTCCTTGTCTTTTCCTGCTCCAGAGGTTGAGGCTGCCTGCAGTCTTTGGCTAATAGCCCCTTTTTTGTATTTCTCCAGTCTCTGCTTCCCATTCATCATCACATCTTCTCTGAAACTGACACCTCTTTTGTCAGGACCTTTGCAATTATATTGGGCCCACTCAGATAATCCAGGGTAACCTGTCTCAAGATCCTGAATTCAACCATATCTGCAAAGTGCCTTTTGCCATGTAAGGTAGGAACATATTCACAGGTTTGAGGAATGAAGGGGCAGACATCTTTGCAGGGCCATCATGCTGTCTACTGCCAGAAGTGAGACAGAAGAAAAGAAAATCCTAAAATGTGGCACAACTTTATCTACGGTTATCTTGTCTCACCTATTCAGGGAACATAGTTTAAAAAAACAAAATTAACCTCAGTGACATTGCATTATTCAATATCTGTTTATCTCTTGATATCACTCTCATGCTTAATCTTGTTGAGTTTTAATAAGGGATTATTCAGGGAACTATTTTAAACCAACATGAGATTTAAAAAAAATACATTTCTGTAAGATCTTAGAGAATGAATTAAATGGAAACTAAAAGTCATATTAACTAAAGAATAAGGTAGTTTGTATTGTATGCAATGGAAGGAGATGGAGAAAGTTCCAGGAAATCTTTCTCACTAATAGCCAAGGAACTGTCTATTTCCTGGAGCGGGTCTCAGAGGATAGAGGACATAATATGCTAAATTAATGTAAAAGCAGGACTCTGGTTTTGATGGAAAGAATCTTATTCAGACAGTGAAGGTGACAAAATATCAGATTGTACTTGATGGGGAGAGAGTTTTTGAAATTTCCTTACCAGGAAATCTTTCAGTATGAGGCCACAATATTTCATATGTTCTCTGCCTGATTGCAAGAGCTGCCCAGGTATTCTCTTTGAATGCCTTCTGCTCTGTCTATCCATGATTGCATACTGTCACAAGCCAAGGGAATCAGGTCTCTAAATTCTGCAATCACAGGTAACCGGCAGTAGACAGAACCAGACAAGGAAATGGACCAGTCCCTGCCTTTTAGTGAAATTACTGGGGATTATATCTAGTCACTTGCCTGAGTTCACCTTAACCCTTTTGCAGTTATAGATCATCTGCTGTAAGAAAAAGCAAAACAAATCCTAAACAGTAGACATCAGCCACGTACACACATGCACATGACTTTATGAGTAACAATATGACTCTATCATATGTAATTTCCTAATGACTAGAGAGTAAAAACAAAAAAAAAAAAAAAAAAAAAAAAAAGAATGCTGGATGACCAACATAAATGTGTGCTTCAGCAAAATCACAAATCTCTCTAAGACACAGACTATGTAATTGCTTGGAAAAAGTCTTTTTTTTTTTTTTTTTTTTTTTTTTTTTTTTTTTTTTTTAGACAGACTCTCGGTCTGTCGCCCAGGTTGGAGTGCAGTGGCACAATCTTGGCTCACAGCAAGCTCCGCCTCCTGGGTTCACACCATTCTCCTGCCTCAGCCTTCAGCCTCCGGAATAGCTCGGACTACAGTCACCCACCACCGCGCCTGGCTAATTTTTTTTGTATTTTTAGTAGAGATGGGATTTCACTGTGTTAGCCAGGATGGTCTCGATCTCCTGACCTCATGATCCTCCTGCCTTGGCCTCCCTTTTTTTTTCTTTTGAAACAGAGTCCCTCTCTGTAGCCCAGACTGGAGTGCAGTGGTGCGATCTCGGCTCACTGCAACTTCTGCCTCCCGGGTTCAAGTGATTCTCCTGCCTCAGCCTCCCGAGTAGCTGGGACTACAGACGTGCACACCCGGCTAATTGTTTTTATTCTTATGAGAGACAGGGTTTTTCCATGTTGGTCAGGCTGGTCTGGAACTCCTGACCTCAAGTAATACACCCACCCTGGCCTCCCAGAGTGCTGGGATTACAGGCGTGAGCCACTGTGCTTGGCCAAAAAAGTCAAAATTTTAATGATAACTGACAAAAGGCTTACTGTATCTAATATAAACCAAAACCTAAAAACACCAAAACAAGAACAACTCTGAAGTTATAGAAATAAATATTGAGATATTTATTCCCAATATAAGAGAAATTCTGGCAGTTGTTATTAATGCTTCCAGTAAATTAAAATATGATTAAATTAATAAATATTTAAATTGGCCAGCTACTATTTCACCGGACAAAATGATTGGCCTACCACTGTCAAACAGTGGACTTGTACCACTGTCAAATGGTGTCCATGTACCTGCTAGAAAGTCATGGCTTTATGACTAACATACAAGCCCAAGATCTCCACTCTCTGTGTCCAAATTGGCCAGCTTAATGTTCCTGTTTATTATTCGACTTCTAGAATAAACTTTGAGACTACGTATAGAACAAACAGCATGCACCTGTGGTCTCGGCTACTTGGGAGGCTGAGGTAGGAGGATCACTTGAGCATGAGAAATTGAAGCTGCAGTGAACCATGACTGTGCCACTGTACTCCAGTCTGAGTGACAGAGCAAGATCCTATTTCTAAAGAGTTAAAAAGAATTAAAAAGACAAAGCTAATATTTCTTTTACAACAGTCCACTCAGTGTAGATCAACAGAGCTCTTTCATTTAATTGTGAGGTTGTCCTGTTATTCACAATGGCTTTCCCAACCCCTTTCAGGCTAAGGTATCAACCTTCCAAAGAAATGTGCAAATTTAGAGATTTTTCACATTTGAAAGAGTGTATTACTTACATTCTCATTAAAATAGTTTTATCATAAAAATTTAAACTATCAGAAATGCATTAGAAATATAGATATTAGAACATATTTACAAACCAGAAACAATTACTAATGACCGACATGTAAGAAACGTTTTTCTATGTCATAAATTGTGTTAACTGTTCACATACATCAATTCATTTAATACTGATAGCAACTGAATGAGTTGAAAAGTGTAATTATTTACTTATGCATATAAAAATCATTTTAGAGAAACTAGGAAGCTTTTCCACAACTATACGTTTGAATAGCTATTTAGCAAGAACTTTATTCCAGACATCAGAGTCTTACACCCAATTTGAAGATCATGGATTGTTTCTAAATCAAAAAAGATTGTAAGTGACTCTGGATCTTTGTAATTTAGTTTTTTGGAACTTAAGTAAGTAAAGGATATCCTGGAGTGATCAACAACTTATCATAGTTTCTATGAAACAAGCATGTGTCATAACTTTCTGTTGCTTGATATAAATGAACCTAGTATGCATTGTTAGGAGGGTGTAATAACATCCTTCTTTCTTAATAATTCAGTCTACGCTTCTATGCTCCCTTTGTCATTTTCATCTAGCTATCACTTCTGTAGAGTTGAATCTCAAATCACTATACCAATCCTAAACTTTCTCCAATCCCTATACCAATCCTAAACTTTCTCCCATGACCTAGATCCTCACTAACAGTCTACCTAACACTTCTATTTAACTATCCATTTCATATTTTTCCCAAGCAAAACATGCTTAAAGCTAGCATCATTATTTATTCTGACAGAGTAGCTTCTATGTCCTTTTTTGTCAATAGTATTCCAAAAGTCTTCCAATTGTCTTGTTTTCCATGATGTATCATATATTCCTTCTACCTCAATCTTCATACAACAAAGGTTTAATTTTTAAACTCATGGCTTGAATGCCTTTGCTGAATTCTAATTGCCTACAATTCATGTTTTGCCCATGGAAGGATAGGATAGGCAGATAATTTAATAGTAACTAAGGGAAGAGGAAGGTATGTATTACTCTTCCCCTGCCTTCTAACAATTCTAATCCTCTCTCTAGTGCACTACTGTGTAATGGTAAACCAGAATATCCTTCAGATATTTGAAGTTACAAAAGCAGGTTAGTAAATATAGGCAAAATCTTCATGTCTCTTAGCTGATGTTCAAGGTCTTTCCAGTCTGGCACTCACCTATCTTCAAAATCCTTTTGTCCCAGTATTATCCCCATGAGCCTTAAACATCTACCAAACTTGACCCACTAGTTCCCATGTCCAAGTGTTTGTTCATGCCAGAAGTAGGCCCTTAAATGCTAGATTATTAAGACACATTTTAGCCACAGGGACACCTGTTTTTTCTTTGCAGTTCCTGTGGTCCCTTGTCTGTCTGATCCTTTTAACTACCTTCGTAGCTAAATACAACAAGCACAAGGAAAGAGTGCCTTAGGCATCTGCATTCTCTAATCAAAAAAGACCCATACAAAAAACAGTGTTTTTGTACTTGGTGTATCCTTAATAAAGTGTTGACTTGGTTTTGAGTGAAATAGTATAGTCTCCCTTTAGTTTTCCTCTCCACTCAAATCCTTTGGTATTTAGACTGTGTAAGATATTTACCGTGTTCATTTTGCCTGGTCTGCGGTCTACAAAGAATTTGAATGCTAGTCAAACTTCGAAATTATTGAATCAGCATGTTTACTCAACAGTTCCATTGTAGCCTGCTCAACAGTGAGCATGAAATAGCTAAAGTATAATAAGTAAGACACATTGCCAGCAGGGAGATGTTTAATGGTGTGATACAGCAAGTGTCAAGTTTCTAAGCAGTGCCAAGATCTGTATCTAGCTTTAACTCCAGTGAAAAGTGGGCCCTCCTGCCAAAGATAGCAAAATAAAATCCTGCCCATGTCCCAGTTTGCAATAACAGAAAGAAAAAAGGCTGATCTCAGCTGAGCAGATAAAAAAGCTAATATTGGCTGAGTGTGATAGCTCATGCCTGCAATCCCAGCACTTAGGGGCCAGGCGGGAGGATCACTTGAGGTCAGGAGTTTGAGAACAGCCTGGGTAGCATATTGAGACTCCATCTTTACATTTTTTTTTTTTTAATTAGCTGAGTGTAGTAGCATGTACCTGTGGTCTCGGCTATTTGGGAGGCTGAGGTAGGAGGATCACTTGAGCATGAGAAATTAAAGCTGCAGTGAACCATGACTGTGCCACTGTACTCCAGTCTGAGTGACAGAGCAAGATCCTATTTCTAAAAAGTTAAAAAAAATAAAAACAGCTAATATTAAAGAAGTAAATGACACTGCACCAGGCATGGAAAAGGAAGAAGTTTGGCAGCATCTGCCATGTATTCAGTCAAACATCAAAGTGTTTAGAAAGGGAAAAATCCCTGATGAGGTCTACTTATTTGCTCAAATAGGCAATAAAACAAATTTCTGTTCTAAAAGTTGCTCCTTCTCACAACTCAATTCAGTTCTAGAAAGAACTTACCATTCTATCCTGAGGCTTCTCTCTTCTTTATCCCTTTGTCTTTCTGCAGATGAGTTTCTTGAGATACGATTTTCTTGTTCTCAAGGGGTAAACAATTATGGCTAAAGATATATGCCAAGCAGAGGGCTGGAATAGGCAATTACTATTTTTCCACGCTTGAATCTATACATTTTTTTAGGCAGAAGACCAGTAGGAGTACATAGAAACATATTTAATTCTCTAAATGAGAGCTTCTAGTGAAGTATACACGTTTTACAGCTATGCTGATCTCAGAAGAACCCTTTGAGCAGCCTGTTGGGGTAGCTAGAGTCTCTCAAAACTCATAAAGTGGCCAACTCATCTTGGTTTGCTCAGGGATTTCCTGGTTCTAGCACTGAAACTGCTGCATCCTAGGAAACCCTTCAATTCCAAGAAACCCTACCTCTGATCACTATGAGCAAGGATTTACCTTTTAATAATGTATTTTTAAAAAGTTATTTTCTATGTGTGCTAGATTTAAAAAGACAGTTAAAACATACTAAATGATCTTGCGATTATATTATAATGTGATTATGAGTATAATCTACATTTTTCAAATGGAGCATTAAGACTCACAGGTTAAATGACTTGCCCAAACTAACACAGCTAATAAGCAATAGAGTCAAGATTTAAAACTAGGCCATCTAACTCGAAATTCTACGTATTTGTTAGCATATCACATCATTGTGTGTCTTTTCCTCAGAAGCAGCGTGGGAATTTTCCCTTCTCAAGTCCCGTTGACTAAATGGAAAAGGCAAAGACGTTATTCATCCTCACTTAGTGTTAATTCTAATTTGTAAACAATGGCTGGTTTGCACTCAATTTGGTGAGAGGGGAACTCCGCAGTTTTGCCGTGATCCCAGAGAAACAGCTCAAGTTCACAGACAGCCCTTTTCTCCCTCCTTAAAAGTTACTTATACAACCAGGGTGGCCACACCCACCCACACACAGAGTAACGAGAACTTCTTTCCTCTGATTTCTAGTTCTAACTGCTGAGTCTGAATTGCCATCCCAGGCTCTATTTTTCCTTTTTGATAAGACTTCTCAGAGGAAACCTACGTGCCTTTCAAAAATTCTGTTGTCCATCAATTTCACTGCTACTGACACAGTCTTTCATCTAATATGTCTAGTTTTGAACCCCAGTTGCAGGTACTGTGCAACTTCTCTATTCTCAGACCCTGTGTAAACCAATGAAAGCAAACAGATACATTGGAAAGAGATTTTGCAGATGTCACACTGGACAAATCTGAGTCTCAGCTCTAGTCTGGAAAGTATACTCTGTTACAGGTAATCCGTGATTTCCTTGACATTTGCACTATAGCTTTGTACCTCCCACACTTGATACAAATAAATGCAACTTATTGGTAAATGTGGAGAAGCTTCTAAATTATAAGATCCTGTAGTTGTTGACTCCGGAATAACTGTTTCAAGTATTGTTTCCTGAAGAGATCTTTATATGTAAAGATGATACGGCAGATGATGCCATCTTGTATAAAAAGATTTATACAGATGATTCTGAGCAGTGATGGCTTCTACAAATCCCAGGGTTTGGCCTTTCCTACCTGGAACCTTAGAGTCTAAGTCTCAAGATAATGAGCAGGAGTTACAGTGATGCTTATCATGGTTGACAGAGTTGTGTAAAAATTCTCAAAGCAAGCAAGATGCCTGCTATGCCTGAGTGCACCTGCTTCTGGAGACTAATGTCTTTCTAAAAATTAAGACTTTGGCAGATGATTCTGCTCTAGTTAATGAAAATCATACAATCTTGTGAATTTAAATCTATCAGTTTCTTCCCTGTCATTGTCACCATCACCCTGCAGTTATTGTTTGACCAGAATAGCTGAGTCATTTTTTACAAGATGCAGGTATTTCAAATGATAGAAATATGTTATTCAAAGGTTAATATATTTAGTATCTTTGGTCAGGCATTCAAACTTTCAAGTTACATTTCCCAACACATTTTCCACTTCTTTCCTCCACATGATTGGACATACTACTGTCTACTTTCTTGTCTATGATGCAACTCAAGTTTTGTACTGCTTCCTGGTCTACATTTTCTTTTCCATATCCATGTGTCAAAATTGTATCCAAACATTTAAGCCCAATTTAATTCCACCTTCTCCATAAAGTCTGCACGGAGACTCCAAATCAGAAATACATCTTCTCTTAAATGTACAGAATACTTTCATTCACCTATCTGGAAAGTAAATTACTCTTTGTCCCATATTGTAACAGAATAATTAGGTACTACTGAAAATGAGATTCTGATGTTTTCATGGCAATATCTATTTTTTCATTATTTAAAATACAAATAATTAAGTGGAAATAAATATATGAAATGATATTCTATTTTCTCTAAATTGTGGAAAATATATAATTTGAAGACTATTTGTGAATATACACGATTATACTCTATTGTTAAAAATAGCATCAGTCATTCACTCCTCTTATAAAAAAAAAAAAAAGAGCCTTATTTCCACATTCTTTGAATCTCAGTGGGACTTATGATGTGTTTTCACAATAGAATGTGGTAAAAGTGATAGCTGTCAGTTCCAGTTTTGGATTCAAATGGCCTTGCCTGCTTCCACTTATTCCTTTAGAATCCTGTCACTGTCATATAATCAAGTTTGGTTTGGCCAGCTGGATGATGAACAACAGCCCAATTGCCCCTGCTCCAGAGTAGCCAAATAGCCACCAGAAATGTGAGCAGTGGCCCCTGTTCAGCTGACCCTACATGCATCAATGAATGTAGACAAGACCCATGGATTCATCGTTTAAGCCACTGAGTTTTGGACTGGTTTGTTACATGGCAATATCTAACTGATACAGTTACTATATTATGATAGAATATAAGGATAGGACATTAAGATTGGAATAGGTTTTAAATAACCAAGCATCTGATATTTAAATTCCTTGTGCAATATTTCTAACAACTGAGCACCTAGTTTATTTAAAAATCTCTCGCAGTAGGAAACTTAGTATTTACAAAGACAGCTCTTGATTGGAAATATCTTCTTATATTGGTCAGAAGCGTGCCTATACACAATTTCTTCAATGATCCACATTCTGTCCACTGGGAAGCTCAGGACAATATAGTCCCTTTTATAACCTAATCTTTTAAATAATCGAAGACTTCTAACATGAATTCTCACTTGAACCTTCCCTTTTTTAGATTCAGCGTGTATGAACGCAAAGCCTCTGTCAGCATGGTTCCCTGAACAACTATGAAGATCAAAGTGCACCCTCCTCATATCTACATGCATTGAAAATGTTGCATGATGAAATCCTGAGAAATAAGGGGAAAAAAGGGAAATGTTGCATGGATGAGAAATAACATTTTATTTAACTAATATACTGAAATTTGGTAGGTGTTAATTACTGTATCATGACCTGGGTTATCTTGGGTAACATACCATTTATACTCCATCTTGTTAGTTTCAGCTCATGGTTGCAATATGCTAAGATATTTTAGACATTAATTCCATTATTAATATACCAGTTATTTTGCCCAGGTATATGTCACCCTCAAATTGTTTAAGTATGTATTTTATATTTTTATCTTTTCCAGTTAAAAACAATCTAAATCCATATTCATGGATTGGAAAATGTAATATTGCTAAAATGTAATATTGCCAAAGCAACCTACAGATCCAATGCAATATGTATCAAAATACCAATAGAAAGTAGATTGGTGAATAACAGAGCCAGGAAGAATAGAGGGGAGGTGGGGGAGAAGAGAGATTAATAGGTACAAAAATATAGTTAGATGGAGGAAATAAGACCTAGTGCTCAATAAATCAGTCAAGTAACTACAACAATATATAATTTATTATATATTTCAAAATAGCTAGTAGAGAATAATTTGAATATTCCAGGCATAAAGAAAAATGTTTAAGGTAATGAATATTTCAATTACCCTGGTTTAATTATTACACATAATATGAATAAATCAAAATACCACAGGTACCCCTAAAATATGTGCCTCTATTATATACCAATTTTTAAAAATCTATGTAAAGGCAATTCCTGAGTCATTCCACCCCTGAGTACAATATCAATCATGAATTATCACACCTTGGGTCCAGTCATTCAACCTATTATTAGTTTATCTAAGTCATATTTTTCAAGGAGATATCCTGAAATTCCTTTGTAAATATATTTTCGAAATCTAGAAATAGATCTACATTTATTTGGTACATATAATGAGAAACCTTTTCAGATCAATACATAATGTAATGTTAAATTTAAAATATAATGTAAGTGTACAGTACAATATTTAACAGAACAGATCCAGAAATGAGCATTATTGATTTGTAAAATTGTATCAATTTGGCATAATAGCAAAGCAATCAAATTCTGAAGTCAGGTAGATCTACTTCAAAACTCAGCTCTGATACTGTCACTGATCTTGACTATGCTTAGTGTCTGGATTCCTGAATTACCTCATCTGTAAAATATGAATAATAACTAACATACCTACCTCAAAAAGTTGCTACAAGAATTAAAGGAAGTAATGTTAAACAATGCTCAGATATGGGTCTGTTATATTGCAACATTTCAAAAAGTATTACTTATTAATTATAATAATTATGAATTTGAGATAGACCATCTTTAAATGACATCTAAAGTGTTGCTTAATTATTTTATTTTATACTCTTTCTAAATGTTAAGACAGACTAAAAACTAAGAACTCTTAATCTGCTAGTCTTAGATAGATTTTGTCATATCTGAAAATTACAGTGCAGTTCTTAGAGCAAGCTGTTTCATATTTAAGAAAATATATGGATTAAGCCAACTTGTTATTTTAAATAACAAGTGAGTAGTAGAGAATAGCATCTCTACTATTTACAAGTGTATAGCAAAAGTAGCACACATTTTTAGCAGCGATTATTTTATTGTTCTCTTACACTACTATATCGTCTGTCTATAAGAGGGAATCTATGTCATCTACCTTCATGGAATAAGGTATTTATTCATTAAAAGATATCTAAAAACATACTCAATATATGCCTAATTGGAAAATACAATGATCATCCTCAGTGTTCCTCTTTTTTTTCCTCTCTAAGACTTTTATAAATGTATTAGATGTGCTCAATAGCCGTATCAATTACAGCTTGGAAAGAACCAGTAGGTGTAGGAAACATGGTATTTCTTACACTTTCCATCTTATTTAGTGGTGTTATTTTCAGTGTTTCCCAGCTAATAGCTGGTAATTTTCTAACACAAGTGATTATTCTGCTCAATATAACAGATGATATTTTCTGTAGTTACTAAACTTGCACCACTTTAAGACTGACGACTCAAACACTGTCTTCATAAAGGATGTATCAGTGATTTTAATTTGCTACTCTTCAAACTCAAAGAATATCTGGAAGGCACTAGAAGATTAAGCTTGACTCTCTGATGTAGCTAAGATTCATTAATTTCCTAATAAATTTAAGCCATAGAGACTTAGGGGTTATGATTAAGAATCTGATATATAAAGAGCTGAAATGTATAGTAATACATAAATGTTGAATAAGCAAATTGAACAAAGAAGGAAATGTGTTTCAATATAACACTTTTTTCTCAAAAACAAGTTTCTTAACTAGCAATTTCATTTTTCTGAGGCTGGATTGGCCCTGCTTGCTGCTGTATTAAGTTGGCACTCCTGTGATACTCAAAGCCAGAAGAGAGTACCAGCACTGGCTTGAGATATAGACCTTGGAGTGAGAAAAAAATTGTGAATGAGTTCATGAGGGTAAGGAGATAGAAGTAGTATTATGCTTAAGCTTATGTTGATGGCCTTAGTTTTCTAATTGAGAACAGACTGGCCTTGGGAGTTGGGTGTGTGATGAAACTTATATCACTAATAATGAGATGGTCTAACCAAATACTAGTCCTTTGGAAGTGCATGATTTGGGGTTCTTTTAAAGTACATCTCAAATATTATGAGGTCGAGTTAGTGGCTCACAGAAATCAGGCAAAGGTAAATTTCCTATTGAGTGTGTTTTTATTGGCAGTCACCTAAAGATGAAAGGAAAAGCAGGCCCTTTCTAAGAAGCCAACCAGTGCTGTGTAGATCAATTATGGAAGGCTCCAGTGCCAGAAACTGGCTAAAGGAAAGTTGTCAGAGTTGATGGCAGCTCTGATTTCCTTCCCCAAAGTAGAGCCATTATCTGCTTTGTGGCTTGAAAGGGATGTGGGGTCATGGGAATCTCTTGATCTGAAATGTAAATGCCGGGTGCTGTGGCTCACTCCTGTAATCCCAGCACTTTGGGAGGCCGAGGCGGGCAGATTGCCTGAACTCAGGAGTTTGAAACCACCCTGTGCAACTTGGTGAAACCGCATCTCTACTAAAATACAAAAAAATTAGCCATGCATGATGGCATGTGCCTGAATCCCAGCTACTCAGTAGGCTGAGGCAGGAAAATCACCTGAGCCCAGGAGGTGGAGGTTGCAGTGAGCCGAGATCATGCCATTGCATTCCAGCCTGGGTGAGAGTGAGACTCCGTCTCAGGGAAGGGAAGGGAAGGGAAGGGAAGGGAAGGGAAGGGAAGGGAAGGGAAGGGGAGGGAAGGGAAGGGAGAAAGGAAGGAAGGAAGGAAGGAAGGAAGGAAGGAAGGAAGGAAGGAAGGAAGGAAGGAAGGAAGGAAGGAAGGAAAGGAAGGAA